>NC_088235.1:113411042-113498542 GCF_036934945.1 Oncorhynchus masou masou
TTATATATTATCTACCTCACTTTCTTTGGCAATGTTGACATATGTTTCCCATGCCAATAAAGCCCCTTGAATTGAATTGAATTGTGAGAGAGAGAGAGAGAGAGAGAGAGAGCGAGAGAGAGAGAGAGAGAGAGAGAGAGAGAGAGAGAGAGAGAGAGAGAGAGAGAGAGAGAGAGAGAGAGAGAGAAGAGCAATCTGGATTGCGAGAGAAAGATGTGGGGAGAGAGAACGAATGCTGGTTGAAGGAAGCTGAGTGGTTTGACAGGGGATTGTGATCCACAACAGTTCTTTGATCTGAGCTTGTCTTGTATGGGGTTCAGTTCCAACTCATGGAGAAGCCAAAGCCCTTTTAAATCAACACCACCTGTTGGGGCTGTGCCTCCTTCCTCATTCATCTCCAAATCCCATCTCCAATCCCCATCTCTCTTTCAATCCCCATCTCCTGTCCCCTCCCCTCCAATCCCCATCTCCCTTCAATCCCCATCTCCCGTCCCCTCCCCTTCCCTCCAATCCCCATCTCCCCATCTCCCCTCCAATCCCCATCTCCCCTCCTCTCCAATCCCCATCTCCCCTCCTCTCCAATCTTCATGTCCCCTCCTCTCTAATCCCCATCTCCCTTCCCATCCCCATCTCCCCTCCTCTCCAATCCCCATCTCCCCTCCTCTCCAATCCCCATCTCCTTTCCAATCACCATCTCCCCTCCTCTCCAATCCAATCCCCATCTCCCCTCCTCTCCAATCGCCATCTCCCCTCCTCTCTAATCGCCATCTCCCCTCCTCTCTAATCCCCATCTCCTCTACAATCCCCATCTCCCGTCCCCTCCTCTACAATCCCCATCTCTCGTCCCCTCCTATCCAATCCCCATCTCCCCTCCAATCTCCCTTTCCCTCCCTATCTCCCCTCTTCTCCAATGCTCATCTCCCTTCCTCTCCAATACTCATCTCCCCTCCTCTCCAATCCCCATCTCCCCTCCAATCTCCCTTTCCCTCCCTATCTCCCCTCTTCTCCAATACTCATCTCCCCTCCTCTCCAATCCCCATCTCCCCTCCAATCCCCATTTCCCCTCCTCTCCTTCTCCAATCCCCCCTCCAATTACCATCTCCCCTCCTCTCCAATATCCATATCCCCTCCCCTCCCCTCCAATCCCCATCTCTCATCCCCTCCTCTCCAATCCCCATCTCCTCTCCAATCCCCACCTCCTTTCCAATCCCAATCTCCCCTCCTCTCCAATCCCCATATCCATTCCAATCCCCATCTCCTTTCCAAAAGCCATCTCCTCTCGAATCCCCATCTCCCATCCTCTCCTCTACAATCCCCATCTCCCGTCCCCTCCTCTCCAATCCCCATCTCCCCTACAATTTCCCTTCCCCTCCCCATCTCCCCATCTCCCCATCTCCCCATCTCCCCTCTCCACCTCCTCTCCAATCCCATCTCCTCTCCTCTCCAATCACCCCTCTTCTCCAATCCCCATCTCCCCTCCAATCCCCATCTCCCCTCCAATCCCCATCTCCCCTCCAATCCCCATCTCCCCTCCAATCCCCATCTCCCCTCCAATCCCCATCTCCCCTCCCCAATCCTTATTTCCCCTCCCCAATCCTTATTTCCCCTCCCCAATCCTTATTTCCCCTCCCCTCCTCTCCAATATCCATCTCCCCTCTTCTCCAATCCCCATCTCCCCTATTCTCCAATATCCATCTCCCATATTCTCCAAACCCCATCTCCCCTCTTCTCCAATCCCCATCTCCCCTCCTCTCCAATCCCCATCTCCCCTCTTCTCCAATCCCCATCTCCCCTCCTCTCCAATATCCATCTCCCCTCCTCTCCAATATCCATCTCCCCTCCTCTCCAATATCCATCTCCCCTCTTCTCCAATCCCCCCTCCAATTACCATCTCCCCTCCTCTCCTCTCCAATATCGATCTCCCCTCTTCTCCAATATCCATCTCCCCTATTCTCCAAACCCCATCTCCCCTCCTCTCCAATATCCATCTCCCCTCTTCTCCAATCCCCCCTCCAATTACCATCTCCCCTCCTCTCCTCTCCAATATCCATCTCCCCTCTTCTCCAATATCCATCTCCCCTATTCTCCAAACCCCATCTCCCCTCCTCTCCAATTACCATCTCCCCTCCTCTCCAATATCCATCTCCCCTCTTCTCCAATCCCCATTTCCCCTCCTCTCCAATCCCCATCTCCCCTCCAATCCCCATCTCTCCTCCTCTCCAATATCCATCTCCACTCTTATCCAATCCCCACTCCAATCACCATCTTCCCTCCTCACCATGATCCTCCTCTTCAAGGCCCCTCCTCCCCCCTTCTCTCTTTTATAACAAAATAAAATAAAATAAAATGTATTTGTCACATACACATGGTTAGCAGATGTTAATGCGAGTGTAGCGAAATGCTTGAGCTTCTAGTTCCGACAATGCAGTAACAACCAACGAGTAATCGAACCTAACATTTCCAAAACTACTACCTTATACACATGTGTGAAGGGATAAAGAATATGTACGTAAAAATACATGAATGAGTGATGGTACAGAGCGGCATAGGCAAGATGCAGTAGATGGTATCTCGTACAGTATATACATGTGAGATGAGCAATGTAGGGTATGTAAACAATGTGGCATAGTTTAAAGTGGCTAGTGATACATGTATTACATAAAGAAGCAGTAGATGATATAGAGTACAGTATATACATATACATATGAGATGAGTAATGTAGGGTATTAAACATTATATTGAGTAGCATTGTTTAAAGTGGCAAGTGATATATTTTAAATCAATTCCCATTATTAAAGTGGCTAGAGATTTGAGTCAGTGTGTTGGCAGCAGCCACTCAATGTTAATGGTGGCTGTTTAACAGTCTGATGGCCTTGAGATAGAAGCTGTTTTTCAGTCTCTCAGTCCCTGCTTTGATGCACCTGTACTGACCTCGCCTTCTGGATGATAGCGGGGTGAACAGGCAGTGGCTTGGGTGGTTGTTGTCCTTGATGATCTTTATGGCCTTCCTTTGACATCGGGTGGTGTAGGTGTCCTGGAGGGCAGGTAGTTTGCCCCCGGTGATGCGTTGTGCAGACCTCACTACCCTCTGGAAAGCCTTACGGTTGAGGGCGGAGCAGTTGCCGTACCAGGCGGTGATACAGCCCGACAGGATGCTCTCGATTGTGCATCTGTAGAAGTTTGTGAGTGCTTTTGGTGACAAGCCAAATTTCTTCAGCCTCCTGAGGTTGAAGAGGCGCTGCTGCGCCTTCTGCACGATGTTGTCTGTGTGGGTGGACCAATTCAGTTTGTCTGTGATGTGTACGCCGAGGAACTTAAAACTTGCTACTCTCTCCACTACTGTTCCATCGATGTGGATAGGGGGGTCTTCCCTCTGCTGTTTCCTGAAGTCCACAATCATCTCCTTAGTTTTGTTGACGTTGAGTGTGAGGTTATTTTCCTGACACCACACACCGAGGGCCCTCACCTCCTCCCTGTAGGCCGCCTCGTCGTTGTTGGTAATCAAGCCTACCGCTGTTGTGTCGTCCGCAAACTTGATGATTGAGTTGGAGGCGTACATGGCCACGCAGTCGTGGGTGAACAGGGAGTACAGGAGGGGTCTCAAAACGCACCCTTGTGGGGCCCCAGTGTTGAGTATCAGCGGGGTGGAGATGTTGTTACCTACCCTCACCAACTGTTGGCAGCCCGTCAGGAAGTCCAGTACCCAGTTGCACAGGGCGGGGTCGAGGTCCCAGGGTCTCGAGCTTGATGACGAGTTTGGAGGGTACTATTGTGACTCTACTTTGTCTCTATACTGACGCTTAGCTTGTTTGATTGCCTTGCGGAGGGAATAGCTACACTGTTTGTATTTGGTCATGTTTCCAGTCACCTTGCCCTGGTTAAAAGCAGCGCTTTCAGTTTCACGCGAATGATGCCATCAATCCACGGTTTCTGGTTTGGGAATGTTTTAATCGTTGCTATGGGAACGACATCTTCAATGCACTTTCTAATGACCTCGCTCATCGAATCAGCGTATTCGTCAATGTTGTTGTTGGACGCAGTGCGGAACATATCCCAGTCCACATGATGGAAGCAGTCTTGGAGCATGGAATCAGATTGGTCGGACCAGCGTTGAACAGACCTGAGCGTGGGAGCTTCTTGTTTTACCTTCTGTCTGTAGGCAGGGAGCAACAAAATGGAGTCGTGGTCAGCTTTATCGAAAGGAGGGCGGGGAGGGCCTTATATGCGTCGCGGAAGTTAGAATAGCAATGATCCAAGGTTTTACCAGCCCTGGTTGCGCAATCGATATGCCGATACAATTTAGGGAGTCTTGTTTTCAGATTAGCCTTGTTAAAATGCCTAGCTACAATGAATGCAGCCTCAGGATATGTGGTTTCCAGTTTGCATAGAGTCAAATAAAGTTTGTTCAGGGCCCAACGATGTGTCTGCTTGGGGAGGAATATATACGGCTGTGATTATAATCGAAGAGAATTCTCTTGGTAGATAATGCGGTCGACATTTGATTGTGAGGAATTCTAAATCAGGTGAACAGAAGGACTTGAGTTCCTGTATGTTGTTATGATCACACCACGTCTCGTTAATCACAAGTCATACGCCCCCACCCCTCTTCTTACCGATGCGTGAAGAAACCAGCTGGCTGCACCGATTCCGTTAGCGTCTCTCCAGTGAGCCATGTTTCTGTGAAGCGAAGAATGTTACAGTATCTGATGTCCCTCTGGAATGCTACCCTTGCTCGGATTTCATCAAGCTTGTTGTCAAGAGACTGAACATTGGCGAGTAGTATGCTAGGGAGTGGAGCTCGATGTGCCCGTCTCCGTAGTCTGACCAGAAGACCGCCTCGTTTCCCTCTTTTACGACGTCTTTGTTTTGAGTCGCAGGCTGGGATCCATTCCATTGTCCTGGGTGGAAGGCAGAACACAGGATCCGCTTCGGGAAAGTCATATTCCTGGTCGTACTGATGGTGAGTTGATGTTGCTCTTATATTCAGTAGTTCTTCTCGACTGTATGTAATGAAACCTAAGATGACCTGAGGTACCAATGTAAGAAATAACATGTAAAAAAAAAAAAAACTGCATAGTTTCTTAGGAAAGCGAAAGTGTATCTTCCAGACCAGGATTTTCGGAGGTACCATGGCAACAATTGGCAAGGTCAAAGGTCAGTGTTCTAATATAAGCCTGTAGCCTCGAGCCAGGTGGAGATTGATGTCATTGTGGAAGGAGGGTGAGGTCAGTAATAGTGACAGAGTGAAACACAGAATATCAAGACCATCCTTACAACGCAATGTGTCCTGTGGCCTGTTTCGTTATGCCCCCCCACCCCCCCAGTACATATAATTTAACTTTAGCTTCAGGCATTTGTGTGCATTGCTGGGTGAGGATAGTGTTCCAATGCAAATGACACACTACAGAGCCACACACAGACAGACACAGGGTCAGAAATACCAGGACAGGCCATGACATGCCAGAGCTGTGGATCCTGCGTTATTACATCCGATACTATTTTCTCATTTAACTTGAGGTATTTTGCCCTGCCCTTTCATGCTCAATACTATTACAGCACTATTTTTATTTCACCTTTATTTAACTAGTCAAGTTCTTATTTTACAATGACGGCCTACGGTAGGCAATAAGCATAGGAGGCCTTTGGGCATGTCATTCACATTTAACGATGTTGACGTTAAACGTGTCTGTGTGAAATGGTGTTTTACTGTACTGTAGGGTGCAAATGAATTGTGGCGCATCCTGCTATCTTCCAACGCTGTGAAAGTCAGAAGTGAATATCTAGACGAGATAAGACGTGTCTGCATGTTACTGTAGACTCAGATCTCTGATTTAAATTATTAGAGAGGTATGGACTGAGTCCCAAATGGCTCCCTGTTCTATATGAAGTGCACTTCTTTTGCATGTTACTGTGCACTCAGATCTCTGATTTAAATTATTAGAGAGGTATGGACTGAGTCCCAAATGGCTCCCTGTTCTATATGAAGTGCACTTCTTTTGCATGTTACTGTGCACTCAGATCTCTGATTTAGATTATTAGAGAGGTATGGACTGAGTCCCAAATGGCTCCCTGTTCTATATGAAGTGCACTTCTTTTGCATGTTACTGTGCACTCAGATCTCTGATTTAGATTATTAGAGAGGTATGGACTGAGTCCCAAATGGCTCCCTGTTCTATATGAAGTGCACTTCTTTTGCATGTTACTGTGCACTCAGATCTCTGATTTAGATTATTAGAGAGGTATGGACTGAGTCCCAAATGGCTCCCTGTTCTATATGAAGTGCACTTCTTTTGCATGTTACTGTGCACTCAGATCTCTGATTTAGATTATTGGAGAGGTATGGACTGAGTCCCAAATGGCTCCCTTGTTCCATATGAAGTGCACTTCTTTTGCATGTTACTGTGCACTCAGATCTCTGATTTAGATTATTAGAGAGGTATGGACTGAGTCCCAAATGGCTCCCTGTTCTATATGAAGTGCACTTCTTTTGCATGTTACTGTGCACTCAGATCTCTGATTTAAATTATTAGAGAGGTATGGACTGAGTCCCAAATGGCTCCCTGTTCTATATGAAGTGCACTTCTTTTGCATGTTACTGTGCACTCAGATCTCTGATTTAAATTATTAGAGAGGTATGGACTGAGTCCCAAATGGCTCCCTGTTCTATATGAAGTGCACTTCTTTTGCATGTTACTGTGCACTCAGATCTCTGATTTAAATTATTAGAGAGGTATGGACTGAGTCCCAAATGGCTCCCTGTTCTATATGAAGTGCACTTCTTTTGCATGTTACTGTGCACTCAGATCTCTGATTTAGATTATTAGAGAGGTTTGGACTGAGTCCCAAATGGCTCCCTGTTCTATATGAAGTGCACTTCTTTTGCATGTTACTGTGCACTCAGATCTCTGATTTAGATTATTAGAGAGGTATGGGCTGAGTCCCAAATGGCTCCCTTGTTCCATATGAAGTGCACTTCTTTTGCATGTTACTGTGCACTCAGATCTCTGATTTAGATTATTAGAGAGGTATGGACTGAGTCCCAAATGGCTCCCTATTCTATATGAAGTGCACTTCTTTTGACCGGAGCCCTATAGCGTGTCATTAGGGGCTCATCCACGATAAGGACCACAGAATGAGGGGGTAAAACGGAGTGCCTTTTAACATTTAGCATCACTACGCGAAGGGAAATATTTTTCTTTCTAACAAAGATATCTACATGTTTTTCAGGATGTTGTCTATCCCTGGAAATATTCATTGTAAATATTACAGTTTTTAAACATCCCTCGTCCCAAAAAAAAGTGCTTTCTTGGCTCAACTTTACCCTGAGTATGGGATAAATAGAGCCGCGGGACAAGGTAAGTTAACACGCCTACACATTTCTGAATTAAATATTACCACGACCCTTGTAAAACCATGCCTATCTTCATTTCCCACAATTCAGCACTATCATAATCGCTTTTTTTGTATTCTAATCATTTAACGCACGGTTTACACCTATCAAACACTTTGCTCACTGGATACAAACTGGTTGAATCAACGTGGAATAGATGTTGAATTGATGTACGTGCCCTGTAGGTCTCCGTCTGTAAAACTGAAGCATTACAGATTTCATTTACATTTACATTTAAGTCATTTAGCAGACGCTCTTATCCAGAGCGACTTACAAATTGGTGAATTCACCTTCTGACATCCAGTGGAACAGCCACTTTACAATAGTGCATCTAAATCATTTAAGGGGGGGGGTGAGAAGGATTACTTATCCTATCCTAGGTATTCCTTGAAGAGGTGGGGTTTCAGGTGTCTCCGGAAGGTGGTGATTGACTCCGCTGTCCTGGCGTCGTGAGGGAGTTTGTTCCACCATTGGGGGGCCAGAGCAGCGAACAGTTTTGACTGGGCTGAGCGGGAACTGTACTTCCTCAGTGGTAGGGAGGCGAGCAGGCCAGAGGTGGATGAACGCAGTGCCCTTGTTTGGGTGTAGGGCCTGATCAGAGCCTGGAGGTACTGCGGTGCCGTTCCCCTCACAGCTCCGTAGGCAAGCACCATGGTCTTGTAGCGGATGCGAGCTTCAACTGGAAGCCAGTGGAGAGAGCGGAGGAGCGGGGTGACGTGAGAGAACTTGGGAAGGTTGAACACCAGACGGGCTGCGGCGTTCTGGATGAGTTGTAGGGGTTTAATGGCACAGCCAACAGCGAGTTGCAGTAATCCAGACGGGAGATGACAAGTGCCTGGATTAGGACCTGCGCCGCTTCCTGTGTGAGGCAGGGTCGTACTCTGCGGATGTTGTAGAGCATGAACCTACAGGAACGGGCCACCGCCATGATGTTGGTTGAGAACGACAGGGTGTTGTCCAGGATCACGCCAAGGTTCTTAGCGCTCTGGGAGGAGGACACAATGGAGTTGTCAACCGTGATGGCGAGATCATGGAACGGGCAGTCCTTCCCCGGGAGGAAGAGCAGCTCCGTCTTGCCGAGGTTCAGCTTTCATGATAGAAATAAAATGGTATTTTCCTATTGAACCGACATATGCAGGTAGCCTAGTGGTCAGAGCGTTGAGCCAGTAACTGAAGAAAGGTTGCTAGACCAAATCCCCGAGTTGACAAGGTAATAAAATCTGTTGTTCTGCCCCTGAACAAGGCAGTTCATTGTAACTAAGAATTTTGTTCTTTAACTGACTTGCCTAGGTAAATTAAAGGTATCATTTTTTAAACCTTGAATGCTGTCTCTGCTAAAGCGGGGACACGATGTGGATTGAATAGATCCCTTAAAACATGTTACATAGGCCCTGTTGTTACTTACCTACTTATCCCAGTGAAAATGCCTTACATTACACGCCTGGGCAGAAAACACTTCAATTTGCTCGTCTTGCCATTGGCTCAATTTACTCCATGGTCATTGGCTAGACTTTTTTGGCCCATGCAGCTACAAGGATTCTCTTTCAGGTTTAGGAAAATGAGACAGAATGATCACATCGCGTCAGTGGACAGCTGGGTAGATTTTTGCATGCGCGAGCAGCTTGGAGCAGACCTTTTCTCTCTCTCTCCTATTGAAAATGCTACCTTCCGGTTGAAATATTATAGATTATTTATTGTAAAGACAACCTGAGGATTGATTATAAAAAACCATTTGACATGTTTCTACGAACTTTACGGATACTATTTCGTCTGCCCGTTGTGACCTGCACGAGCCTGTGGATTACTCAACAAAACGCACCAACCAAATGGAGGTTTTTGGATATAAAAATCATCTTTATCGAACAAAATAAACATTTATTGTGTAACTGGGAGTCTCGTGAGTGCAAACATCCAAAGAGCATCAAAGGTAAGCAATTAATTTGATTGCTTTTCTGACTTTCGTGAACAATCTACTTTGCTGCTAGCTGTTTGTAATGTTTTGTCTGCTGAGAGAGCTGTCCTAACATAAACGCTTGGTTTGCTTTCGCTGTAAAGCTTTTTTGAAATCTGACACGCCAGGTGGATTAAGAACAAGCAAAGCTATGTTTTGGGATATGGAACTTGTGATTTCATGAAAATTAAATATTTTTAGTAATTTAATTTGAATTTGGCGCTCTGCAATTCAGCGGATGTTGATGAAAATGATCCCGCTAAAGGGATCGGTGCACCAAGAAGTTAACAAACTATAGTTTTGGCAAGTCGGTTAGGACACCTACTTTGTGCATGACACAAGTAATTTTTCCAACAATTGTTTACAGACAGTTTATTTCACTTATAATTCACTGTATCACAATTCCAGTGGGTCAGAAGTTTACATACACAAAGTTGACTGTGCCTTTAAACAGCTTGGAAAATTCCAGAAACTGATGTCATGCCTTAAGAAGCTTCTGATAGGCTAATTGACATAATTTGAGTACTTGTGGATGTATTTGTGGATGTGTACTTGTGGATGTATTTCAAGGCCTACCTTCAAACTCAGTGCCTCTTTGCTTGACATCATGGGAAAATCAAAAGAAATCAGCCAAGACCTGGTTCATCCTTGGGAGCAATGCCTGAAATGCCTGCAGGTACCACGTTCATTTGTACAAACAATAGTACGCAAGTATAAACACCATGGGACCACGCAGCCGTCATATCGCTCAGGGAGGAGACACGTTCTGTCTCCTAGAGATGTATGTACTTTGATGTGAAAAGTGCAAATCAATCCCAGAACAACAGCAGAGGACATTGTGAAGATGCTGGAGGAAACAGGTACAAAAGTATCTATAGCCACAGTAAAACGAGTCCTATATCGACATAACCTGAAAGGCTGCTCAGCAAGCAAGAAGCCACTGCTCCAAAACTGCAATAAAAAAGCCAGACTACGGTTTGCAACTGCACATGGGGACAAAGATTGTACTTTTTCGAGAAATGTCCTTTGTTTTGATGAAACAAAATAACTGTTTGGCCATAATGACCTTCGTTATGTTTGGAGAAAAAAGGGGTAGGCTTGCAAGCCAAAGAGCACCATCCTATCAGTGAAGCATGGGTGTGGCAGCAGCATGTTGTGGGGGTGCTTTGCTGCAGGAGGGACTGGTGCACTTCACAAAATAGATGACATCATGAGGTAGGAAAATTATTGAAGCAACATCTCAAGACATCAGTCAGGATGTTAAAGCTCGGTCGCAAATGGGTCTTCCAAATGGACAATGACACCAAGCATACTTCCAAATTTGTGTCAAAATGGCTAAAGGACAACAAAGTCAAGGTATTGGAGTGGCCACCACAAAGCCCTAACCTCAATCCTATAGAAAATGTGGGCAGAACTGAAAAAGTGTGTGTGAGCAAGGAGGCCTACAAACCTGACTCAGTAACACCAGCTATGTCAGGAGGAATGGGCCAAAATTCACCCAACTTATTGTGGGAAGCTTGTGGAAGGCTACCCAAAATGTTTGACTCAAGTTAAACATTTTTAAGGCAATGCTACCAAATACTAATTGAGTGAAAAAAGCTGAAATAAATCCCTCTCACTACTATTATTCTGACATTTCACATTCTTAAAATAAAGTGGTGATCCTAACTGACCTAAAACAGGAGATTTTTACTGGGAATAAATGTCAGGATTTGTGAAAAACTGAGTTTAAATGTATTTGACTAAGGTGTTTGTAAACTTCAGACTTCAACTGTACATGTATCATAAAACCTCTAACACAATCAATTAATTTGACTTGGTAAAAATCAAGATTTTGGAACTAACTTGCTTACTACTTTTCCCATGACATGTTGACCTCCCAGGGTTGAAAGTAGAAGACATTTCTTCCCCGTACGAGATGCCCTACATAACAAAAAAAATGATGGCCCTAATCATAGAATTACATAGAATAATCATAGAATTACATAGAATAATCATAGAATTACATAGAATAATCATAGAATTACATAGAATAAGCATATAATTACATAGAATAATCATAGAATTACATAGAATAAGCATATAATTACATAGAGTTACATAGAATATCAGGATTACATAGAATAACCATATAATTATATAGACTAAACATAGAATTACTAGAATAAACATAGTTATTACATAGAATAATCATAGAATACATATAATAGAATAATCATAGAAGTACATAGAATAATCATAGAATTACATAGAATAAGCATAGAATTACATAGAATAATCATAAAATTACATAGAATAATCATAGAACAACCATAGAATTACATAGAATAACCATAGAATTACATAGAATCATCATAGAATTACATAGAATTACATAGAATCATCATAGAATTACATAGAATTACATAGAATCATCATAGAATTACATAGAGAATCATTTTCGAACAATCACTTCAAAAGGCCCCTTTACTCGGCTACCCGCACACGTTCGTCCACTCACAACATATTTCCAGCCTCCAAACATTGGTGAATGAAAAGAGACATCTGAAACACAAAACAACAAAAAGTGTAGCAACCTTTGACGATTGTTTATGTGCCCGCGACTGTCCCATTACATGTCAGAGATTGTTCTAATAGGCTCATGTTTTACCGCTACGGCGTAACCCACACTATTTATCTTTCTGTGGCGCCGTAACGGACTGCCTTACGTTCAGCCCTGCCTCTTCCTAAATATTTTGTCAAATTATACATTTTGTGTGTGATTTCCTAGAAACAACTTACCCCGTGAGAAATATGGAGATATGGTATGATATGGAGATATGATATGGAGATATGATATGGAGATATGATATGGAGATATGATATGGAGATATGGTATGATATGGAGATATGGTATGATATGGAGATATGATATGGAGATATGGTATGATATGGAGATATGGTATGGTATGGAGATATGATATGGAGATATGGCATGATATGGAGATATGGTATGATATGGAGATATGATATGGAGATATGATATGGAGATATGATATGGAGATATGATATGGAGATATGATATGGAGATATGGTATGATATGGAGATATGGTATGATATGGAGATATGATATGGAGATATGGTATGAAATGGAGATATGGTATGATATGGTATGATATGGAGATATGGTATGAAATGGAGATATGGTATGATATGGTATGATATGGAGATATGGTATGAAATGGAGATATGGTATGATATGGAGATATGGTATGATATGGAGATATGGTATGAAATGGAGATATGGTATGATATGGAGATATGGTATGGAGATATGATATGGAGATATGATATGATATGGAGATATGGTATGAAATGGAGATATGGTATGATATGGAGATATGATATGGAGATATGGTATGATATGGAGATATGGTATGATATGGAGATATGGTATGAAATGGAGATATGGTATGATATGGAGATATGGTATGATATGGAGATATGGTATGATATGGAGATATGGTATGATATGGAGATATGGTATGAAATGGAGATATGGTATGATATGGAGATATGGTATGGAGATATGATATGATATGGAGATATGGTATGAAATGGAGATATGGTATGATATGGAGATATGATATGGAGATATGGTATGATATGGAGATATGGTATGATATGGAGATATGATATGGAGATATGGTATGATATGGAGATATGATATGGAGATATGGAATGAAATGGAGATATGGTATGATATGGAGATATGGTATGATATGGAGATATGATATGATATGGAGATATGATATGATATGGAGATATGATATGATATGGAGATATGATATGATATGGAGATATGGTATGAAATGGAGATATGATATGATATGGAGATATGATATGGAGATATGGTATGAAATGGAGATATGGTATGATATGGAGATATGGTATGAAATGGAGATATGATATGGAGATATGGTATGAAATGGAGATATGGTATGATATGGAGATATGATATGGAGATATGGTATGAAATGGAGATATGGTATGATATGGAGATATGATATGATATGGAGATATGATATGATATGGAGATATGATATGGGGATATGGTATGAAATGGAGATATGGTATGATATGGAGATATGGTATGATATGGAGATATGATATGGAGATATGGTATGAAATGGAGATATGGTATGATATGGAGATATGGTATGAAATGGAGATATGATATGGAGATATGGTATGAAATGGAGATATGGTATGATATGGAGATATGATATGGAGATATGGTATGAAATGGAGATATGGTATGATATGGAGATATGGTATGAAATGGAGATATGATATGGAGATATGGTATGAAATGGAGATATGGTATGATATGGAGATATGATATGGAGATATGGTATGAAATGGAGATATGGTATGATATGGAGATATGGTATGAAATGGAGATATGATATGGAGATATGGTATGAAATGGAGATATGGTATGATATGGAGATATGATATGGAGATATGGTATGAAATGGAGATATGGTATGATATGGAGATATGGTATGAAATGGAGATATGGTATGATATGGTATGATATGGAGATATGGTATGAAATGGAGATATGGTATGATATGGAGATATGGTATGAAATGGAGATATGATATGGAGATATGGTATGAAATGGAGATATGGTATGATATGGAGATATGATATGGAGATATGGTATGAAATGGAGATATGGTATGATATGGAGATATGGTATGAAATGGAGATATGATATGGAGATATGGTATGAAATGGAGATATGGTATGATATGGAGATATGATATGGAGATATGGTATGAAATGGAGATATGGTATGATATGGAGATATGGTATGAAATGGAGATATGGTATGATATGGTATGATATGGTATGATATGGAGATATGGTATGAAATGGAGATATGGTATGATATGGAGATATGGTATGATATGGTATGATATGGAGATATGGTATGATATGGTATGATTTGGTATGATATGGAGATATGGTATGATATGGTATTATAGGGTATGATATGGAGATATGATATGGTATTACATGGTATGATATGACATGGTATGAAATGGAGATATGGTATGATATGGAGATATGGTATGAAATGGAGATATGGTATGATATGGAGATATGGTATGATATGGTATGATATGGTATGATATGGAGATATGGTATGATATGGTATGATATGGTATGATATGGTATGATATGGTATGATATGGTATGATATGGAGATATGATATGGTATTACATGGTATGATATGACATGGTATGACATGGCATGATATGGTATGATATGGAGATATGATATGATATGGTATGATATGATATGGTATGGTATGATATGGTATGATATGATATGACATGGTATGATGTGGTATGACATGGTATGATATGGTATGATATATGGTATGACATGGTATGACGTGGTATGATATGGTATGACATGGTATGACATGGTATGATATGGTATGACATGGTATGATGTGGTATGATGTGGTATGATATGGAGATATGATATGATATGGTGTGACATGGTATGACATGGTATGACATGGTATTTTTTATTTATCAATTTATTTTATTTCACCTTTATTTAACCAGGTAGGCAAGTTGAGAACAAGTTCTCATTTACAATTGCGACCTGGCCAGGATAAAGCAAAGCAGTTCGACACATACAAAACAAACATACAGTCAATAATACAGTAGAAACAAGTCTATATACGATGTGAGCAAATGAGGTGAGATAAGGGAGGTAAAGGCAAAAAAAGGCCATGGTGGCAAAGTAAATACAATATAGCAAGTAAAACACTGGAATGGTAGATTTGCAATGGAAGAATGTGCAAAGTAGAAATAAAAATAATGGGGTGCAAAGGAGCAAAATAAATAAATAAATTAAATACAGTAGGGAAAGAGGTAGTTGTTTGGGCTAAAATATAGGTGGGCTATGTACAGGTGCAGTAATCTGTGAGCTGCTCTGACACCTGGTGCTTAAAGCTAGTGAGGGAGATAAGTGTTTCCAGTTTCAGAGATTTTTGTAGTTCGTTCCAGTCATTGGCAGCAGAGAACTGGAAGGAGAGGCGGCCAAAGAAAGAATTGGTTTTGGGGGTGACTAGAGAGATATACCTGCTGGAGCGCGTGCTACAGGTGGGAGATGCTATGTTGACCAGCAAGCTGAGATAAGGGGGGACTTTACCTAGCAGGGTCTTGTAGATGACATGGAGCCAGTGGGTTTGGCGATGAGTATGATGCGAGGGTCAGCCAACGAGAGCGTACAGGTCGCAGTGGTGGGTAGTATATGGGGCTTTGGTGACAAAACGGATTGCACTGTGATAGACTGCATCCAGTTTGCTGAGTAGGGTATTGGAGGCTATTTTGTAAATGACATCGCCAAAGTCGAGGATTGGTAGGATGGTTTTACAAGGCTATGTTTGGCAGCATGAGTGAAGGATGCTTTGTTGCGAAATAGGAGGCCAATTCTAGATTTAACTTTGGATTGGAGATATTTGATATGGGTCTGGAAGGAGAGTTTACAGTCTAACCAGACACCTAAGTATTTGTAGTTGTCCACGTATTCTAAGTCAGAGCCGTCCAGAGTAGTGATGTTGGACAGGCGGGCAGGTGCGGGTAGCGATCGGTTGAAGAGCATGCATTTAGTTTTACTTGTATTTAAGAGCAATTGGAGGCCACGGAAGGAGAGTTGTATGGCATTGAAGCTTGCCTGGAGGGTTGTTAACACAGTGTCCAAAGAAGGGCCAGAAGTATACAGAATGGTGTCGTCTGCGTAGAGGTGGATCAGAGTAAAGCTCCCCCCAGCCAAACCCTCCCATAACCCAGGCGACGTTGGGCAAATTGTATGCCGCCCTATGGGTCTCCCAGTCACATCCGGTTGTGACACAGCCTGGGATCGAACCCAGCTCTGTAGTCATGCCTCCAGCACTGTCACAGGGATTCTTTGTGATATTTGTTGGAAAAAAAATGATAGATTTTACATTCCAATTGTTATGAAAATGCACTGACGAGGGGGAAAAGGTTGTTGACGTGTGGCTTGATCGATTCATGGAAATAGTGCAGTGATTGGTGAAAGTTGCAAATCCTAGCTAGAATAATAAACTAGCGTAATATACACGAGAATTGCTGATTTTGCGAAACATTTTGCGATCGAAGAATGACAGAATCCTGGAGGAACTGGCAAAGGGTGCAAAATAGGTAACTAGAGATAACTAGAGGTAACTAGAGATAACTAGAGGTAACTAGAGATAACTAGAGGTAACTAGAGGTAACTAGAGATAACTAGAGATAACTAGAGGTAACTAGAGATAACTAGAGGTAACTAGAGGTAACTAGAGATAACTAGAGGTAACTAGAGGTAACTAGAGGTAACTAGAGGTAACTAGAGATAACTAGAGGTAACTGGAGGTAACTAGAGGTAACTAGAGATAACTAGAGGTAACTGGAGGTAACTAGAGGTAACTAGAGATAACTAGAGGTAACTAGAGGTAACTAGAGATAACTAGAGGTAACTAGAGATAACTAGAGATAACTAGAGGTAACTAGAGATAACTAGAGATAACTAGAGGTAACTAGAGGTAACTAGGGGTAACTAGAGATAACTAGAGGTAACTGGAGGTAACTAGAGGTAACTAGAGATAACTAGAGGTAACTGGAGGTAACTAGAGGTAACTAGAGATAACTAGAGGTAACTAGAGGTAACTAGAGATAACTAGAGGTAACTAGAGATAACTAGAGGTAACTAGAGGTAACTAGAGATAACTAGAGATAACTAGAGGTAACTAGAGATAACTAGAGATAACTAGAGATAACTAGAGGTAACTAGAGATAACTAGAGATAACTAGAGGTAACTAGAGATAACTAGAGGTAACTAGAGGTAACTAGAGATAACTAGAGATAACTAGAGATAACTAGAGGTAACTAGAGATAACTAGAGATAACTAGAGATAACTAGAGGTAACTAGAGGTAACTAGAGATAACTAGAGGTAACTAGAGGTAACTAGAGATAACTAGAGATAACTAGAGGTAACTAGAGGTAACTAGAGATAACTAGAGATAACTAGAGATAACTAGAGGTAACTAGAGGTAACTAGAGGTAACTAGAGATAACTAGAGATAACTAGAGGTAACTAGAGGTAACTAGAGATAACTAGAGGTAACTAGAAATAACTAGAGGTAACTAGAGGTAACTAGAGGTAACTAGAGATAACTAGAGGTAACTAGAGGTAACTAGAGATAACTAGAGGTAACTAGAAATAACTAGAGGTAACTAGAGGTAACTAGAGGTAACTAGAGATAACTAGAGGTAACTAGAGGTAACTAGGAGTCAGGTCTGATTATAATTCATATGTCACTTAAGATATGTGGTCCTTTGTAGCTCAGTTGGTAGTTCATGGTTGCTTGTAACGGGTAGTGGGGTTTGATACCCAGGACCAACCATACGTGAACTGTATAAAAGTGTCCGCTAAATGACATATATTATATGAAGACATCAAAGACTGTGGCAGCCAGGCACTTGAAATTACAGTCACGCTTGTTTTCAAACTGTTAGCTGAATCAATTAACTTGTCTCCCGCAAACTATGCATGCCACATTGCGAGCTCTCACTCGCTCCCTCTCTCTCTCTCTCTCTCTCTCTCTCTCTCTCTCTCTCTCTCTCTCTCTCTCTCTCTCTCTCTCTCTCTCACTCGCTCCTTCTCTCTCTCTCTCTCTCTCTCTCTCTCTCTCTCTCTCTCTCTCTCTCTCTCTCTCTCTCTCTCTCATGAGATGAGAGACAAGCTTCGGTTATGAGCAGTTTCCCAAAACACAGTAATGTCTTCCTCCTGGAGAGTTCCATTCCAAGCCTCAGCTCCATGGCAACAGTGGAAGCTGTAGAACCAAACAATTTTGAGGTGGATCTAGAAAGTTGTTTTACGGTATTATCATAATTAATCCCCTTAAACCACAGTATCTCCTGTATGCTCAAGTGTCCCCCCCCCACCCCCGAAAAAAAACCTTCAGTTCTCCACTGCTCCCTACGAAGAACAGTTAACCCTCTCCCTCATATGGCAGACACTTTGAACACATTGCCATTTTCAGCCTTGTCTTTGCTGTCCTGTACTTTGTCCTGTACTGTAGTGTGTATACATTCCTTTCCCTTTATAGCAGCAAAGATTAGCGGCTTTGAAGACAGTCACTCAGTAAGGGCCGCCTAGGAAAGTGATGACTAGACCTTAATCTCAGCCTGGCCTGTCTGTTACCTTGTCCTGTAATCTAGTCTCAACCTGGCCTGTCTGTTACCTTGTCCTGTAATCTAGTCTCAGCCTGGCCTGTCTGTTACCTTGTCCTGTAATCTAGTCTCAACCTGGCCTGTCTGTTACCTTGTCCTGTAATCTAGTCTCAACCTGGCCTGTCTGTTACCTTGTCCTGTAATCTAGTCTCAGCCTGGCCTGTCTGTTACCTTGTCCTGTAATCTAGTCTCAAACTGGCCTGTCTGTTACCTTGTCCTGTAATCTAGTCTCAACCTGGTCTGTCTGTTACCTTGTCCTGTAATCTAGTCTCAGCCTGGCCTGTCTGTTACCTTGTCCTGTAATCTAGTCTCAGCCTGGCCTGTCTGTTACCTTGTCCTGTAATCTAGTCTCGGCCTGGCCTGTCTGTTACCTTGTCCTGTAATCTAGTCTCAGCCTGGCCTGTCTGTTACCTTGTCCTGTAATCTAGTCTCAGCCTGGCCTGTCTGTTACCTTGTCCTATAATCTCATCTCAGCCTGGCCTGTCTGTTACCTTGTCCTGTAATCTAGTCTCAGCCTGGCCTGTCTGTTACCTTGTCCTGTAATCTAGTCTCAGCCTGGCCTGTCTGTTACCTTGTCCTGTAATCTAGTCTCAGCCTGGCCTGTCTGTTACCTTGTCCTGTAATCTAGTCTCAACCTGGCCTGTCTGTTACCTTGTCCTGTAATCTAGTCTCAGCCTGGCCTGTCTGTTACCTTGTCCTGTAATCTAGTCTCAGCCTGGCCTGTCTGTTACCTTGTCCTGTAATCTAGTCTCAGCCTG
Source organism: Oncorhynchus masou masou (assembly GCF_036934945.1). Taxonomy (NCBI): domain Eukaryota; kingdom Metazoa; phylum Chordata; class Actinopteri; order Salmoniformes; family Salmonidae; genus Oncorhynchus; species Oncorhynchus masou. Next base: position 113,430,449 of record NC_088235.1, read on the forward strand.
GCCTGTCTGTTACCTTGTCCTGTAATCTAGTCTCATCCTGGCCTGTCTGTTACCTTGTCCTGTAATCTAGTCTCAGCCTGGCCTGTCTGTTACCTTGTCCTGTAATCTAGTCTCAACCTGGCCTGTCTGTTACCTTGTCCTGTAATCTAGTCTCATCCTGGCCTGTCTGTTACCTTGTCCTATAATCTCATCTCAGCCTGGCCTGTCTGTTACCTTGTCCTGTAATCTAGTCTCAGCCTGGCCTGTCTGTTACCTTGTCCTGTAATCTAGTCTCAGCCTGGCCTGTCTGTTACCTTGTCCTGTAATCTAGTCTCAGCCTGACCTGTCTGTTACCTTGTCCTGTAATCTAGTCTCAGCCTGGCCTGTCTGTTACCTTGTCCTGTAATCTAGTCTCAGCCTGGCCTGTCTGTTACCTTGTCCTGTAATCTAGTCTCAGCCTGACCTGTCTGTTACCTTGTCCTGTAATCTAGTCTCAAACTGGCCTGTCTGTTACCTTGTCCTGTAATCTAGTCTCAGCCTGGCCTGTCTGTTACCTTGTCCTGTAATCTAGTCTCAGCCTGGCCTGTCTGTTACCTTGTCCTGTAATCTAGTCTCAGCCTGGCCTGTCTGTTACCTTGTCCTGTAATCTAGTCTCAGCCTGGCCTGTCTGTTACCTTGTCCTGTAATCTAGTCTCAGCCTGGCCTGTCTGTTACCTTGTCCTGTAATCTAGTCTCAGCCTGGCCTGTCTGTTACCTTGTCCTATAATCTAGTCTCAGCCTGGCCTGTCTGTTACCTTGTCCTGTAATCTAGTCTCAGCCTGGCCTGTCTGTTACCTTGTCCTGTAATCTAGTCTCAGCCTGGTCTGTCTGTTACCTTGTCCTATAATCTAGTCTCGGCCTGGCCTGTCTGTTACCTTGTCCTATAATCTAGTCTCAGCCTGGCCTGTCTGTTACCTTGTCCTGTAATCTAGTTTCAGCCTGGCCTGTCTGTTACCTTGTCCTGTAATCTAGTCTCAGCCTGGCCTGTCTGTTACCTTGTCCTGTAATCTAGTCTCAGCCTGGCCTGTCTGTTACCTTGTCCTGTAATCTAGTCTCAGCCTGGCCTGTCTGTTACCTTGTCCTGTAATCTAGTCTCAGCCTGGCCTGTCTGTTACCTTGTCCTGTAATCTAGTCTCAGCCTGGCCTGTCTGTTACCTTGTCCTGTAATCTAGTCTCAGCCTGGCCTGTCTGTTACCTTGTCCTGTAATCTAGTCTCAGCCTGGCCTGTCTGTTACCTTGTCCTGTAATCTAGTCTCGGCCTGGCCTGTCTGTTACCTTGTCCTGTAATCTAGTCTCAGCCTGGCCTGTCTGTTACCTTGTCCTGTAATCTAGTCTCAGCCTGGCCTGTCTGTTACCTTGTCCTGTAATCTAGTTTCATCCTGGCCTGTCTGTTACCTTGTCCTGTAATCTAGTCTCAGCCTGGCCTGTCTGTTACCTTGTCCTGTAATCTAGTCTCAGCCTGGCCTGTCTGTTACCTTGTCCTGTAATCTAGTCTCGGCCTGGCCTGTCTGTTACCTTGTCCTGTAATCTAGTCTCAGCCTGGCCTGTCTGTTACCTTGTCCTGTAATCTAGTCTCAGCCTGGCCTGTCTGTTACCTTGTCCTGTAATCTAGTCTCAGCCTGACCTGTCTGTTACCTTGTCCTGTAATCTAGTCTCAACCTGGCCTGTCTGTTACCTTGTCCTGTAATCTAGTCTCAACCTGACCTGTCTGTTACCTTGTCCTGTAATCTAGTCTCAGCCTGGCCTGTCTGTTACCTTGTCCTGTAATCTAGTCTCAAACTGGCCTGTCTGTTACCTTGTCCTGTAATCTAGTCTCAGCCTGGCCTGTCTGTTACCTTGTCCTGTAATCTAGTCTCAGCCTGGCCTGTCTGTTACCTTGTCCTGTAATCTAGTTTCAGCCTGGTCTGTCTGTTACCTTGTCCTCTAATCTAGTCTCAGCCTGACCTGTCTGTTACCTTGTCCTGTAATCTAGTCTCAACCTGGCCTGTCTGTTACCTTGTCCTGTAATCTAGTCTCAAACTGGCCTGTCTGTTACCTTGTCCTGTAATCTAGCCTCAACCTGGCCTGTCTGTTACCTTGTCCTGTAATCTAGTCTCAACCTGACCTGTCTGTTACCTTGTCCTGTAATCTAGTCTCAGCCTGGCCTGTCTGTTACCTTGTCCTGTAATCTAGTCTCAACCTGGCCTGTCTGTTACCTTGTCCTGTAATCTAGTCTCAGCCTGGCCTGTCTGTTACCTTGTCCTGTAATCTAGTCTCAGCCCGGCCTGTCTGTTACCTTGTCCTGTAATCTAGTCTCAGCCTGGCCTGTCTGTTACCTTGTCCTGTAATCTAGTCTCAGCCTGGCCTGTCTGTTACCTTGTCCTGTAATCTAGTCTCAGCCTGGCCTGTCTGTTACCTTGTCCTGTAATCTAGTCTCAGCCTGACCTGTCTGTTACCTTGTCCTCTAATCTAGTCTCAACCTGGCCTGTCTGTTACCTTGTCCTGTAATCTAGTCTCAAACTGGCCTGTCTGTTACCTTGTCCTGTAATCTCATCTCAGCCTGGCCTGTCTGTTACCTTGTCCTGTAATCTAGTCTCAGCCTGGCCTGTCTGTTACCTTGTCCTGTAATCTAGTCTCAGCCTGGCCTGTCTGTTACCTTGTCCTGTAATCTAGTTTCATCCTGGCCTGTCTGTTACCTTGTCCTGTAATCTAGTTTCAGCCTGGCCTGTCTGTTACCTTGTCCTGTAATCTAGTCTCAGCCTGGCCTGTCTGTTACCTTGTCCTGTAATCTAGTCTCAGCCTGGCCTGTCTGTTACCTTGTCCTGTAATCTAGTCTCAACCTGGCCTGTCTGTTACCTTGTCCTGTAATCTAGTCTCAGCCTGGCCTGTCTGTTACCTTGTCCTGTAATCTAGTCTCAACCTGGCCTGTCTGTTACCTTGTCCTGTAATCTAGTCTCAGCCTGGCCTGTCTGTTACCTTGTCCTGTAATCTAGTTTCAGCCTGGCCTGTCTGTTACCTTGTCCTGTAATCTAGTCTCAGCCTGGCCTGTCTGTTACCTTGTCCTGTAATCTAGTCTCAGCCTGGCCTGTCTGTTACCTTGTCCTGTAATCTAGTCTCAACCTGGCCTGTCTGTTACCTTGTCCTGTAATCTAGTCTCGGCCTGGCCTGTCTGTTACCTTGTCCTGTAATCTAGTCTCAGCCTGGTCTGTCTGTTACCTTGTCCTGTAATCTAGTCTCAGCCTGGCCTGTCTGTTACCTTGTCCTGTAATCTAGTCTCAACCTGGCCTGTCTGTTACCTTGTCCTGTAATCTAGTCTCAGCCTGGCCTGTCTGTTACCTTGTCCTGTAATCTAGTCTCAGCCTGGCCTGTCTGTTACCTTGTCCTGTAATCTAGTCTCAAACTGGCCTGTCTGTTACCTTGTCCTGTAATCTAGTTTCAGCCTGGCCTGTCTGTTACCTTGTCCTGTAATCTAGTCTCAGCCTGGCCTGTCTGTTACCTTGTCCTGTAATCTAGTCTCAGCCTGGCCTGTCTGTTACCTTGTCCTGTAATCTAGTCTCAGCCTGGCCTGTCTGTTACCTTGTCCTGTAATCTCATCTCAGCCTGGCCTGTCTGTTACCTTGTCCTGTAATCTAGTCTCAACCTGGCCTGTCTGTTACCTTGTCCTGTAATCTAGTCTCAGCCTGGCCTGTCTGTTACCTTGTCCTGTAATCTAGTCTCAGCCTGGCCTGTCTGTTACCTTGTCCTGTAATCTAGTCTCAACCTGGCCTGTCTGTTACCTTGTCCTGTAATCTAGTCTCAACCTGGCCTGTCTGTTACCTTGTCCTGTAATCTAGTCTCAGCCTGGCCTGTCTGTTACCTTGTCCTGTAATCTAGTCTCAGCCTGGCCTGTCTGTTACCTTGTCCTGTAATCTAGTCTAAGCCTGGCCTGTCTGTTACCTTGTCCTGTAATCTAGTCTCAACCTGGCCTGTCTGTTACCTTGTCCTGTAATCTAGTCTCAGCCTGGCCTGTCTGTTACCTTGTCCTGTAATCTAGTCTCAACCTGGCCTGTCTGTTACCTTGTCCTGTAATCTAGTCTCAGCCTGGCCTGTCTGTTACCTTGTCCTGTAATCTAGTCTCAACCTGGTCTGTCTGTTACCTTGTCCTGTAATCTAGTCTCAGCCTGGCCTGTCTGTTACCTTGTCCTGTAATCTAGTCTCAACCTGGCCTGTCTGTTACCTTGTCCTGTAATCTAGTCTCAGCCTGGCCTGTCTGTTACCTTGTCCTGTAATCTAGTCTCAACCTGGCCTGTCTGTTACCTTGTCCTGTAATCTAGTTTCAGCCTGGTCTGTCTGTTACCTTGTCCTGTAATCTAGTCTCAGCCTGGCCTGTCTGTTACCTTGTCCTGTAATCTAGTCTCAGCCTGGCCTGTCTGTTACCTTGTCCTGTAATCTAGTCTCAGCCTGGCCTGTCTGTTACCTTGTCCTGTAATCTAGTTTCATCCTGGCCTGTCTGTTACCTTGTCCTGTAATCTAGTCTCAGCCTGACCTGTCTGTTACCTTGTCCTGTAATCTAGTCTCAGCCTGGCCTGTCTGTTACCTTGTCCTGTAATCTAGTCTCAGCCTGGCCTGTCTGTTACCTTGTCCTGTAATCTAGTCTCAGCCTGGCCTGTCTGTTACCTTGTCCTGTAATCTAGTCTCAGCCTGGTCTGTCTGTTACCTTGTCCTGTAATCTAGTCTCGGCCTGGCCTGTCTGTTACCTTGTCCTGTAATCTAGTCTCAGCCTGGCCTGTCTGTTACCTTGTCCTGTAATCTAGTCTCAGCCTGGCCTGTCTGTTACCTTGTCCTGTAATCTAGTCTCGGCCTGGCCTGTCTGTTACCTTGTCCTGTAATCTAGTCTCGGCCTGGCCTGTCTGTTACCTTGTCCTGTAATCTAGTCTCAACCTGGTCTGTCTGTTACCTTGTCCTGTAATCTAGTTTCAGCCTGGCCTGTCTGTTACCTTGTCCTGTAATCTAGTCTCAGCCTGGCCTGTCTGTTACCTTGTCCTGTAATCTAGTCTCAACCTGGCCTGTCTGTTACCTTGTCCTGTAATCTAGTCTCAGCCTGGCCTGTCTGTTACCTTGTCCTGTAATCTAGTCTCAGCCTGGCCTGTCTGTTACCTTGTCCTGTAATCTAGTCTCAAACTGGCCTGTCTGTTACCTTGTCCTGTAATCTAGTTTCAGCCTGGCCTGTCTGTTACCTTGTCCTGTAATCTAGTCTCAGCCTGGCCTGTCTGTTACCTTGTCCTGTAATCTAGTCTCAGCCTGGCCTGTCTGTTACCTTGTCCTGTAATCTAGTCTCAGCCTGGCCTGTCTGTTACCTTGTCCTGTAATCTCATCTCAGCCTGGCCTGTCTGTTACCTTGTCCTGTAATCTAGTCTCAACCTGGCCTGTCTGTTACCTTGTCCTGTAATCTAGTCTCAGCCTGGCCTGTCTGTTACCTTGTCCTGTAATCTAGTCTCAGCCTGGCCTGTCTGTTACCTTGTCCTGTAATCTAGTCTCAACCTGGCCTGTCTGTTACCTTGTCCTGTAATCTAGTCTCAACCTGGCCTGTCTGTTACCTTGTCCTGTAATCTAGTCTCAGCCTGGCCTGTCTGTTACCTTGTCCTGTAATCTAGTCTCAGCCTGGCCTGTCTGTTACCTTGTCCTGTAATCTAGTCTAAGCCTGGCCTGTCTGTTACCTTGTCCTGTAATCTAGTCTCAACCTGGCCTGTCTGTTACCTTGTCCTGTAATCTAGTCTCAGCCTGGCCTGTCTGTTACCTTGTCCTGTAATCTAGTCTCAACCTGGCCTGTCTGTTACCTTGTCCTGTAATCTAGTCTCAGCCTGGCCTGTCTGTTACCTTGTCCTGTAATCTAGTCTCAACCTGGTCTGTCTGTTACCTTGTCCTGTAATCTAGTCTCAGCCTGGCCTGTCTGTTACCTTGTCCTGTAATCTAGTCTCAACCTGGCCTGTCTGTTACCTTGTCCTGTAATCTAGTCTCAGCCTGGCCTGTCTGTTACCTTGTCCTGTAATCTAGTCTCAACCTGGCCTGTCTGTTACCTTGTCCTGTAATCTAGTTTCAGCCTGGTCTGTCTGTTACCTTGTCCTGTAATCTAGTCTCAGCCTGGCCTGTCTGTTACCTTGTCCTGTAATCTAGTCTCAGCCTGGCCTGTCTGTTACCTTGTCCTGTAATCTAGTCTCAGCCTGGCCTGTCTGTTACCTTGTCCTGTAATCTAGTTTCATCCTGGCCTGTCTGTTACCTTGTCCTGTAATCTAGTCTCAGCCTGACCTGTCTGTTACCTTGTCCTGTAATCTAGTCTCAGCCTGGCCTGTCTGTTACCTTGTCCTGTAATCTAGTCTCAGCCTGGCCTGTCTGTTACCTTGTCCTGTAATCTAGTCTCAGCCTGGCCTGTCTGTTACCTTGTCCTGTAATCTAGTCTCAGCCTGGTCTGTCTGTTACCTTGTCCTGTAATCTAGTCTCGGCCTGGCCTGTCTGTTACCTTGTCCTGTAATCTAGTCTCAGCCTGGCCTGTCTGTTACCTTGTCCTGTAATCTAGTCTCAGCCTGGCCTGTCTGTTACCTTGTCCTGTAATCTAGTCTCGGCCTGGCCTGTCTGTTACCTTGTCCTGTAATCTAGTCTCGGCCTGGCCTGTCTGTTACCTTGTCCTGTAATCTAGTCTCAACCTGGTCTGTCTGTTACCTTGTCCTGTAATCTAGTTTCAGCCTGGCCTGTCTGTTACCTTGTCCTGTAATCTAGTCTCAGCCTGGCCTGTCTGTTACCTTGTCCTCTAATCTAGTCTCAACCTGGCCTGTCTGTTACCTTGTCCTGTAATCTAGTCTCAAACTGGCCTGTCTGTTACCTTGTCCTGTAATCTAGTCTCAGCCTGGCCTGTCTGTTACCTTGTCCTCTAATCTAGTCTCAACCTGGCCTGTCTGTTACCTTGTCCTGTAATCTAGTCTCAGCCTGGCCTGTCTGTTACCTTGTCCTATAATCTAGTCTCAACCTGGCCTGTCTGTTACCTTGTCCTGTAATCTAGTCTCAGCCTGGCCTGTCTGTTACCTTGTCCTCTAATCTAGTCTCAACCTGGCCTGTCTGTTACCTTGTCCTGTAATCTAGTCTCAGCCTGGCCTGTCTGTTACCTTGTCCTGTAATCTAGTCTCATCCTGGCCTGTCTGTTACCTTGTCCTGTAATCTAGTCTCAGCCCGGCCTGTCTGTTACCTTGTCCTGTAATCTAGTCTCAGCCTGGCCTGTCTGTTACCTTGTCCTGTAATCTAGTTTCAGCCTGGCCTGTCTGTTACCTTGTCCTGTAATCTGGTCTCAGCCTGGCCTGTCTGTTACCTTGTCCTGTAATCTAGTCTCAGCCTGGCCTGTCTGTTACCTTGTCCTGTAATCTAGTTTCAGCCTGGCCTGTCTGTTACCTTGTCCTGTAATCTGGTCTCAGCCTGGCCTGTCTGTTACCTTGTCCTGTAATCTAGTCTCAGCCTGGCCTGTCTGTTACCTTGTCCTGTAATCTAGTCTCAGCCTGGCCTGTCTGTTACCTTGTCCTGTAATCTAGTCTCAGCCTGGCCTGTCTGTTACCTTGTCCTGTAATCTAGTCTCAACCTGGCCTGTCTGTTACCTTGTCCTGTAATCTAGTCTCAGCCTGGCCTGTCTGTTACCTTGTCCTGTAATCTAGTTTCATCCTGGCCTGTCTGTTACCTTGTCCTGTAATCTAGTCTCAGCCTGGCCTGTCTGTTACCTTGTCCTGTAATCTAGTCTCAGCCTGGCCTGTCTGTTACCTTGTCCTGTAATCTAGTTTCATCCTGGCCTGTCTGTTACCTTGTCCTGTAATCTAGTCTCAGCCTGGCCTGTCTGTTACCTTGTCCTGTAATCTAGTCTCAGCCTGGCCTGTCTGTTACCTTGTCCTGTAATCTAGTCTCAGCCTGGCCTGTCTGTTACCTTGTCCTGTAATCTAGTCTCAACCTGGTCTGTCTGTTACCTTGTCCTGTAATCTAGTCTCAGCCTGGCCTGTCTGTTACCCTGTTGTACTGTTACAGGAGAACTGTTGCAGGAAAACTGTTGCAGGAGAACTGTTGCAGGAAAACTGTTGCAGGATAACCTGTGTGTTAGGTCACCAAGCGCAACATAGCGTCAGCGTGTAAATCAGCGAGAAAGATGTGTTGGCATCGAGTAATTGTCTCTGGTCCCCTCCCAGTTAGTGGGAGTGATGAGCTCTACAGCAGAGACCCATAACTCAATCGCTGGTTGAAAACTGTTTTCTGCCCCTCCCAAAAGATAGAATTTGTAGATAATTGGCCTTCTTCCTTGGACTCCTGCCACAAACAGGACCAAGCCTGGCCTGCTGAGGAGTGACCATCTCCATCTTAGCTGGATGGGTGCGCTCATCTTATCAATGAACATAAACAGGGCTCTAACTCCTCGAGCTCCACATTGAGATAGGGTGCAGGCCAGGCAGCAGGCTGTTAGCCAGTCTGGCAGCCCAGTGGAGTCTCCTACTAGCACAGTCAGCATCTGTGCCTCGATCTAGGTTGGGCAAAACTAAACATGGCGGTGTTTTGCCTCTTAAGGATCTGCCTATTTTCTTCCATTTTCTCCTAAAATAACATAAACAAATCTAACTGCCTGTAGCTCAGGACCTAAAATAACATACCCAAATCTAACTGCCTGTAGCTCAGGACCTAAAATAACATACCCAAATCTAACTGCCTGTAGCTCAGGACCTAAAATAACATACCCAAATCTAACTGTCTGTAGTTCAGGACCTAAAATAACATACCCAAATCTAACTGCCTGTAGCTCAGGACCTAAAATGACATACCCAAATCTAACTGCCTGTAGCTCAGGCCCAGAAGCAAGGATATGCATATTCTTGATACCATTTGAAAGGAAACACTTTTAGGTTTGTGGAAATGTGAAAGGAATGTAGGAGAATATAGCAGAATAGATCTGGTAAAAGAAAATACAAAGGACAAACATTATTTTGTATTTTTTGACCCATCATCTTTTAAATGCAAGAGAAAGGCCATAATGTTTTATTCCAGTCCAGATGCAATTTACATTGTGGCCACTAGATGGCAGCAGTGTGTGTGCAACATTTTAGACCCATCCAATGAACCATTGCATTTCTGTTCAAAATGTTGTATCAAGACAGCCCAAATTTGTTTATTAATAACTTTTCATGTTCAAAATTGTGCACTTCAGTGGGTTGAGTCACTGACGTGATCTTCCTATCCGGGTTGACACCCACCTCAGGTTCGTGCCGTGGGGGAGATGTTTCTATACTCCGCCTTGTCTCAGGATGGTAAATTGGTGATTGAAGATATCCCTCTAGTGGTGTGGGGGCTGTGCTTTGGCAAAGTGGGTGGGGTTATATCCTGCCTGGTTGGCCCTGTCCGGGGGTATCATCAGATGGGGCCACAATGTCTCCCGACCCCTCCTGTCTCAGCCTCCAGTATTTATGCTGCAGTAGTTTATCGGGGGGCTAGGGTCAGTCTGTTATATCTGGAGTATTTCTCCTGTCTTATTCAGGGTCCTGTGGGAATTTATCTTTCTAATCTTTCTCACTCTCTCTTTCTCTCTCTCTCTCTCTTCTCTTGGAGAACCTGAGCCCTAGGACCATGCCTCAGGCCTACCTGGCATGATGACTCCTTGCTGTCCCCAGTCCACCTGGCTGTGCTGCTGCTCCAGTTTCAACTGTTCTGCCTGCGGCTATGGAACCCTGACCTGTTCACCGGACGTGCTACCTGTCCCAGACCTGCTGTTTTCGAGTCTCTAGAGACAGCAGGAGCGGTAGAGATACTCTGAATGATCGGCTATGAAAAGCCAAGTGACATTTTTTCCTGAGGTGCTGACCTGTTGCACCCTATACAACCACTGTGATTATTATTATTTGACCCTGCTGGTCATCTATGAACGTTTGAACATCTTGGCCATGTTCTGTTATAATCTCCACCCGGCACAGCCAGAAGAGGACTGGCCACCCCTCAGAGCCTGGTCCCTCTCTAGGTTTTTTTCTAGGTTCCGGCCTTTCTAGGGAGTTTTTCCTAGCCACCGTGCTTCTATGTCTGCATTGCTTGCTGTTTTGGGATTTAGGCTGGGTTTCTGTACAGCACTTTGAGATATCAGCTGATGTAAAAAGGGGCTTTATCAATACATTTGATGGATTGATTGATGTGTGTATGTGCGTGTGTGTGTGTGTTTGTGTGTGTGTCTGTTAGGTGTGTGCATTGAAGGAGCATCATGTAGTACGAATCCACATAATGAAAATGAGTGGATTTGCAACCACTTAGCCTGAATTCAAACAACTCTTCCTCCTCCCCCACGTTTCCTCCACCACAACCTCGGTGGGATTCATCTTTTTCTTTCGGTTTTGTCCATCAGCTTCAAACAGCTGAAAATACAATGTTTTTCGATATTGAAAAGATATTTCACAGCGGTTTAGATGGTACAATGATTCTCTGCACTATACATTGCTTGTTTTGTCACAAACTGAAATGAGGCGAACAATGTAGACTTTTAGCAACCAGGTACTGGCAGAGCGATGTCTACAGGAAGGATGCTTGCCCAGGTTGTTGGTTGGCTGGTGAGGAAAAGACCACGTGTCTGAGATTGACCGGCTTTGGTTGACAAATAGGAAGTTTACACCAATCTGAATACAATTTTGCATCAGAATGTATTTTTCTATAATTCATATTTTTTATATTGTGAAACAGTATCATTCCACTATCAGCACAACTATATTAAGGACATTTTCTGATATTACAATGCAAAAAATATGATTTAACGCTCCTTTATAGTTTACAAACAAACAATGTACAAACAATGTTGGGATCTGTGTTGAAAAGTACATTATCTATAGCAGCAAGGACCAAAACATTTTGGATCATTTCCCTGCTAAAAGACCTTTAAAATCAGATATTTCCCTGTTAAAATACCTTTACACCTCTGATCATTTCCTTGATAAAAGACCATTACACCTCTGATCATTTCCCTGTTAAAAGACCTTTACATTTCTGACAATTTCCTTGCTTTTAGTACCTGACTTGAACATCTTAGAACACCTTTTGTAAAACTTTAAAAAACAACATTCACTGTTAAGTGTTTTGCTCACAGAATAGAAAACATTGGCCTTGTCTTTCCTACGACTCATTTAACCTGTGTGATGTGTACTAATCCGACTACATACTATTAAAAAACGTACAGGTTAGTTAAAAGAAATTCATGCAATAAACAAACAAATACCAGCATATTAGGCTTATCCTACACTCACATTAACATCTGCTAACCATGTGTATGTGACCAATATCATTTGATTTGATTTGATCCTGAGAATGCATCATCTATTGGGCAATTGCGTCGGTTCCCTCACATTGGTTCATTTTTGGTACAGCGCCTCCCCTCGGGTTCATTTTTGGTACAGCGCCTCCCCTCGGGTTCATTGTTGGTACAGCGCCTCCCCTCGGGTTCATTTTTGGTACAGCGCCTCCCCTCGGGTTCATTTTTGGTACAGCGCCCCTCGGGTACAGCGCCCCTCGGGTTCATTGTTGGTACAGCGCCCCTCGGGTACAGCGCCCCTCGGGTTCATTTTTGGTACAGCGCCTCCCCTCGGGTTCATTTTTGGTGCAGCGCCTCCCCTCGGGTTCATTGTTGGTACAGCGCCCCCCCTCGGGTTCATTGTTGGTACAGCGCCCCCCCTCGGGTTCATTGTTGGTACAGCGCCTCCCCTCGGGTTCATTTTTGGTACAGGGCCTCCCCTCGGGTTCATTGTTGGTACAGCGCCTCCCCTCGGGCCGACTTTAAGTTTTTTTTGTCAGAGACATGTGGATCTCGAAAATACTATTCTCTTTCTTATTAAGAGTGTGCAGTGAATTCTCTACTCGATGAACAGTTGAATGAGTATGACATCCTGGCATTTAAAGCGTACTAGACTTTCTAAATTCCACGTACTATAAAACATTTTTTTCTCATGCCCAAAATACCTACCATTATAAGTACAGGTTTTTAGGTCACACAGTGATTGTTGTCATCAGAAGACACATGGGAGCAGTTGTGTTCACTGTTTACACAAATCAGCAAATACTACTTGCGCAAAATTCTACATCACCCCGTTGGTGTCATACCATGTTTGGAGTAATCTTGTTCTGATTGTTTACAATATTGCGGACATGCAGAGATGTAGAGAATGAAGTTGCTTTACTCCTCAGTCATCGTGATCTTTTCATTATAGAGCTTTGTTTTGTTGTGGATTGATGGCCTTACACATTCATATCAGTTGTGATCCTCCATTCTATTCGCCTTTCCTTATTTCTGTTGTCGGATTGTGTTTCTGTGCACCGATGGAAAGTCTTCAAAACAATGAGAAAACCAGCCTTTGTATTAAATACATGGAATTGGATTGTGATGATACCGATGAATGAATCCTGCACACAAAATGTTTCTTATATTATAATGTTTTTTATATTATAATGTTTTTTTCAGGAATAAAATTTGATTTGATGTGTATGACATTTTTGGGTGGAATATACATGAAAGGAGATGACCCATAATGTTGCACCTTTGGATAGTTGTACTTCCTGTTTTTATCATTACCCATAATGCTGCACCTTTGGATAGATGTACTTCCTGTTTTTATCATTACCCATAATGCTACACCTTTGGATAGATGTACTTCCTGTTTTTATCATTACCCATAATGCTACACCTTTGGATAGTTGTACTTCCTGTTTTTATCATTACCTATAATGCTGCACCTTTGGATAGTTGTACTTCCTGTTTTTATCATTACCCATAATGCTGCACCTTTGGATAGTTGTACTTCCTGTTTTTATCATTACCCATAATGCTGCACCTTTGGATAGTTGTACTTCCTGTTTTTATCATGCAAGGAATATATGTTGATCCACAGGGATTTTTAAAAGAGACTTTCTGTTTTGTCTGCTTGGACTCAAGGGATAACTATGGTTGTGTTAATCTTTCTGCAGGCAGTCGTGTTCTTTTGATGAATCTATTTGCAATTTTGACTGTATATCGTTTTGATGAATGTATTCATGTTTTGAGATGGCAACTACATTTTTTTGCAAACGGCCAAAGCGGAGCGCACGTGTGTGTGTGTGTGTGTGTGTGTGTGTGTGTGTGTGTGTGTGTGTGTGTGTGTGTGTGTGTGTGTGTGTGTGTGTGTGTGTGTGTGTGTGTGTGTGTGTGTGATGGAGGTTGACCTAGGGGCATGAGGTTGAAAAACAAGGCTACACCTCCTCATCTCATTAGGGACTAGGGGACTAGGGGAGATACTGGGGGACTAGGGGAGATACTAGGGGACTAGGGGAGATACTAGGGGACTAGGGGAGATACTAGGGCAGATACTAGGGCAGATACTAGGGGACTAGGGGAGATACTAGGGGAGATAGTATCAGTTAGATGTATGTCCAAAACGGCACCCTATTCCATTTATAGTGCACTACTATTGGCATGAGCCCACAGTGCACTGGTCAAAAGAAGTGCACTATAACGGGAATAGGGTGCCATTTGGGATGTAAGGGTTTTAGGGATTAGGGGCCAAGTGTGTGGGCTGTAGACACTTCCCTGTGTTTCATTAAACCCTGTGGCGGTGTGACTGTCTGTGAAACGTCCTCTTTGACAAGGAAAGGCTAATGTTTTTCCCCACTGATCCCGGGCACCTTTTTCATGTATGGGGTTTGCTTTGGCCCTAGTTTTCCTTGATTAAAGTTTATTTTAGTGTAGAAATAACTTGGCTCCAGAGAAAACTACCCAAGGAAAACCCAGAAAATGTTGGCAAAGAATTCCCCAAGAAAAAGAGAGAAGGGGGGAGAGAGAGAAGGAGAGAGAGGGGGGGCAGAGAGAGAAGGAGAGAGAGGGGGGCAGAGAGAGAAAGGGGGGCAGAGAGAAGGAGAGAGAGAGAAGGAGAGAGGGGGAGTGAGAGAGAGAGAAGGAGAGAGAGAAGGAGAGAGAGAGAAGGAGAGAGAGAGAGAGAGAGAGAGAGAAGAGAGAGAGAAGGAGAGAGAGAGAAGGAGAGAGAAGGAGAGAGAGAACCAGGAGGACTGAACTGCTTTAGGAGGGCTCTTAACTGCTTCATGCTCTGACTGACTGTATGGCTGACAAGATGGCTGACTAGATGACTGACTGACTGACTGTATGGCTGACTGACTGACTGACTGACTGACTGACTGACTGTATGGATGACTAGATGGCTGACTGACTGACTGACTGACTGACTGACTGACTGTATGGCTGACTGACTGACTGACTGTATGGATGACTAGATGGCTGACTGACTGACTGACTGACTGTATGGATGACTAGATGGCTGACTGACTGACTGACTGACTGACTGACTGTATGGATGACTAGATGGCTGACTGACTGACTGACTGACTGTATGGATGACTAGATGGCTGAATGATTGGCTGACTGACTGTATGGCTGACTAGATGGCTGACTGATTGACTGTTTGACCTAATGCCTGCCTGGTTGGTTGACTGACTGACTGTTTGATCTAATGCCTGCCTGCTTGGTTGACTGACTGAAAAGCTATTACCCAAGCACGTCAACATCCGAGAGCATAGCCTCAATGAAACAGAAAGGCTGTCATCAGATCCCTTTAACTAAGATCTCTTTCTCCCCCTACGTGTTACAGAGGGTTTAATCTCAATGTGACATCCATCCTTGTAAAGTAACACTAACTATACTATACTAGATTAGAGCACCTGGTTGAGCCTTACTGGGAACCGCCTTAGAGCTGTGGTCCTGTCAAATGACACCTCTCTATGTTTAATTAGATAATCAGACTCTGAATTAAACTTTCAAGGCTGGATTAAAGGAATATTTCTGGATTTTGGCAATGATGTCCTTTATCTACTTCCCCAGAGTCAGATGAACTTGTGGACACCATTTTGTATGTCTCTGTGTCCAGTGTGAAGGAAGATAGAGGTAGTTTCTCGAGCCTATGTTAACTAGCGTTAGCGCAATGACTGGGAGTCTATGGATAACGCTTGTTAACATTGGCTTAGAAAACTACCTTTAACTTCCTATGCTAACTAGCGTTAGCGCAATAGATACCCTTAGACTTTCAGTCATTGCATTAGCGCTAGTTAGCATTTTCCTTCATACTGGACACACAGACATACAAAATGGTATCCACAAGTTCATCTGACTCTGGGGAAGTAGATACAGTCCCGAAGTATCCCTTTAACTGGAGATACAGTCCCTTTAATTGGAGAGAAGCATTAGTCGAGTAATTAGACGATCATCGGAAAACGAGGAAAACACAACACAGCGTCTCGTTCTTTGCGCCAGAGATGGGTAAATGATATCTGTCGCTTTTGGGATAATTGAACTGAGTAAATAATCTCAGAGAGAGAAGGGAGTCAATAAACCAACAGCAGTCCCGAAGTATCCCTTTAATAGGAGAGATGCATTAGCGCTAGTTAGCATTTTCCTTCATACTGGACACATACTGTAGCACGCGCTCCAGCAGGTATATCTCTCTGGTCACCATAGCAGCACCCACCTGTAGCACGCGCTCCAGCAGGTATATCTCTCTGGTCACCATAGCAGCACCCACCTGTAGCACGCGCTCCAGCAGGTATATCTCTCTGGTCACCATAGCAGCACCCACCTGTAGCACGCGCTCCAGCAGGTATATCTCTCTGGTCACCATAGCATCACCCACCTGTAGCACGCGCTCCAGCAGGTATATCTCTGGTCACCATAGCAGCACCCACCTGTAGCACGCGCTCCAGCAGGTATATCTCTCTGGTCACCATAGCAACACCCACCTGTAGCACGCGTTCCAGCAGGTATATCTCTCTGGTCACCATAGCAACACCCACCTGTAGCATGCGCTCCAGCAGGTATATCTCTCTGGTCACCATAGCAACACCCACCTGTAGCACGCGCTCCAGCAGGTATATCTCTCTGGTCACCATAGCAACACCCACCTGTAGCATGCGCTCCAGCAGGTATATCTCTCTGGTCACCATAGCAACACCCACCTGTAGCACGCGCTCCAGCAGGTATATCTCTCTGGTCACCATAGCAACACCCACCTGTAGCATGCGCTCCAGCAGGTATATCTCTCTGGTCACCATAGCAACACCCACTTTGCACATTCTTCCATTGCAAATCTACCATTCCAGTGTTTTACTTGCTATATTGTATTTACTTTGCCACCATGGCCTTTTTTTGCCTTTACCTCCCTTATCTCACCTCATTTGCTCACATCGTATATAGACTTGTTTCTACTGTATTATTGACTGTATGTTTGTTTTACTGTTTGCTTTACTCCATGTGTTATCTTGACCAGGTCGCAATTGTAAATTTAACTTGCCTACATGGTTAAGTAAAGGTGAAATAAAATAAATAAAAATAAATAAATAAAAGGCTATACGTGATGACATCGTGCACATAGAAAGGACTTGCGGTTAAATTCCATGTACATTTCCAACTCTACTAAAATTTCTCTCACACAAAGGTTTGTGTTGTAATGGTGAGTCCACTCTGGTAGCACCCTCTTGCTAACGGCACGTTGTTTGATGAGTTTATTATTTTTACCTTTATTTAACTTCAGCAAGTCAGTTAAGAACAAATTCTTATTTTCAATGATGGCCTAGGAACAGTGGGCTAACTGCCTTGTTCAGGGGCAGAACAACAGATTTGTACCTTGTCAGATCGAGGATTTGATCTTGCAACCTTCCGGTTACTAGTCCAACACCCTGCCGCCCCTACACTCTAACCACTAGGCTACCCTGCCGTCCCTACACTCTAACCACTAGGCCACCCTGCCGTCCCTACACTCTAACCACTAGGCCACCCTGCCGTCCCTACACTCTAACCACTAGGCTACCCTCCCGTCCCACACTCTAACCACTAGGCTACCCTGCCGTCCCTACACTCTAACCACTAGGCTACCCTGCCGTCCCTACACTCTAACCACTAGGCTACCCTGCCGCCCCTACACTCTAACCACTAGGCTACCCTACCGTCCCTACACTCTAACCACTAGGCTACCCTGCCGCCCCTACACTCTAACCACTAGGCTACCTGCCGTCCCTACACTCTAACCACTAGGCTACCCTACCGTCCCTACACTCTAACCACTAGGCTACCCTGCCGCCCCTACACTCTAACCACTAGGCTACCCTACCGTCCCTACACTCTAACCACTAGGCTACCCTGCCGCCCCTACACTCTAACCACTAGGCTACCCTACCGTCCCTACACTCTAACCACTAGGCTACCCTGCCGCCCCTACACTCTAACCACTAGGCTACCCTACCGTCCCTACACTCTAACCACTAGGCTACCCTGCCGTCCCTACACTCTAACCACTAGGCTACCCTGCCTCCCCTCCACTCTAACCACTAGGCTACCCTGCCGCCCCATGAATAAAAGGGCATTATTATTTTTTATATGTCATAATGGCAGACAAACGTCGATGATCATTTCAAGAATAAAACCCTGGATATTTATTTGGAAAGGAGCATCAAGCTCATCACCTTCCACTTTCACCACCTTGTAAAGTTCATAATCATAATGTATTTAATCTGTAGCCTAATAAACTGTATGCTTTCCCGACTCGTAGTGGGTAAACCACACAATATATCATCAGGTGACTCCAAATTTACTTCAATATTTGAGCATAAAGGCGTTTTGCACCTCCATTTCTCGTATAAATACTTTTACAGACACAAAAAAGATCCCACTATGTCGAACGATCAAACAATATTTTTTCAGCATTTGTAAAAATTGTTCTGAAACTTCCTGCATCCATCACAGCTCATGTTGGTTTTGTTTTTATATTGTTTTGACTTTACTAGAATTCCAAAAATGTGTATGGAAACGTGATTAGTGTCTAACCTTCTCCTCTCCTTCCCAACAGGTGAACAACAATGGCCTGGTCTCGTTCCTCAGAGAGGTGTCTCAGTTCACACCAGTGGCCTTTCCCATCGCCGGAGACCGGAGGGTTGTGGCGCCGTTCTGGGCTGACGTGGACAACAGGCGGGCGGGGCAGGTCTTCTACCGGGAGAGTAAAGACCCGTCTGTCCTCCTGAGGGCCACTGCTGACGTCAGACGACACTTCTCTGGGTTCCCAGAGTTCAGTGCGACGTGGATACTCATCTCGACGTGGCACAAAGTCACCTTCTTTGGAGGAAGTGACATCACACCGGTTAGGATTCTCAACCTATCAAAATGTATTTATTGTGTGTCAACAGTGCTTTACAGTAACCCAGCCTGGGCCCGTAAGAACCAAGCAGTAGTGGGAAGGAAAAACACCCTAAAACTAATTGTTGATTGATAGGGGAGAGAAAGAGCACCCCTGTCTTGTTAAAATTCGAACCTTACATTTTTGACCATTTTGCGGACACTCTTAAGAGACGTATGAGCATTTGTAAAATTCCACATACTGTATGTAATCAAATCAAATCAAATTAAATTTTATTTGTCACATACACATGGTTAGCAGATGTTAATGCGAGTGTAGCGAAATGCTTGTGCTTCTAGTTCCGACAATGCTGTAATAACCAACAAGTAATCTAAGCAGTTGCCGTACCAGGTGGTGATACAGCCCGGCAGGATGCTCTCGATTGTGCCTCTGTAGAAGTAATGTAACCAGTTGTCCTCTGTGCAGGTGAATACCTTCCAGTTGGTGCTGATCACCAACGGAGAGGTATCCTTCACCATCTTCCAGTATCACGACGTCACCTGGACCACAGGCATGCACGCCAGCAGTGGAGGAGACCTGGCAGGGCTAGGAGGCATCGCTGCACAGGTAGGATCACGGAGAGGTCCCCCTCACAAACTGTGTTCACAGGTAGGATCACGGAGAGGTCCCTCACAAACTGTGTTCATAGGTAGGATCACGGAGAGGTCCCTCACAAACTGTGTTCACAGGTAGGATCACGGAGAGGTCCCTCACAAACGGTGTTTATAGGTAACATCACAGAGATGTCCTCACAAACCATGTTTATAGGTAACATCACAGAGATGTCCTCACAAACTGTCTTTATAGGTAACATCACAGAGATGTCCTCACAAACCATGTTTATAGGTAACATCACAGAGATGTCCTCACAAACCGTGTTTATAGGTAACATCACAGAGATGTCCTCACAAACCATGTTTATAGGTAACATCACAGAGATGTCCTCACAAACCATGTTTATAGGTAACATCACAGAGATGTCCTCACAAACCGTGTTTATAGGTAACATCACAGAGATGTCCTCACAAACCATGTTTATAGGTAGGATCACAGAGATGTCCTCACAAACCATGTTTATAGGTAACATCACAGAGATGTCCTCACAAACCATGTTTATAGGTAGGATCACAGAGATGTCCTCACAAACCATGTCTCATTCATATGTAAAATAATAGGGAAGACATCGAAACTATGAAATAACACATATGGAATCATGTAGTAACCAAAAAAGTGATAAACAAATCAAAATATATTTTAGATTTTAGATCCTTGAAAGTAGACGCCCTTTGTCTTGATGACAGCTTTGCACACTCTTGGCATTCTCTCAACCAGCTTCACGAGATAGTCACCTGGAATGCATTTCAATTAACAGGTGTGCCTTGTTAAAAGTTAATTTGTGGAATTTCTTTCCTTCTTAATGTGTTTGAGTCAATCAGATGTGTTGTGACAAGGTAGGGTATAACAGAAGATGGCCCTATTTGGTAAAAGACCAAGTCCATATTATGGCAAGAACAGCTCAAATAATCAAAGAGAAACGTGAGTACATCATTACTTTAAGACATGAAGGTCACTCGATACGGAACATTTGAAGAACTTGAAGTCACAAAAAAAACATCAAACTCTACGATGAAACTGTCTCTCTGCTGCAGAGGATCAGTTCATTCGAGTTACCAGCCTCAGAAATTGCAGCCCAAATAAATGCTTCAGAGAGTTCAAGTAACAAACACATCTCAACATCAACTGTTCATCAACTGTTCAGAGGACACCAATAAGAAGAAGAGACTTGGGCCAAGAAACACGACATTCAGAAAGTATTCACATCCCTTTTTCCAAATGTTGTTACTTTACAGCCTTATTACAGCCTTATCAATCTACACACAATATCCCATAATGACATCACAATATCCCATAATGACATCACAATACCCCATAATGACATCACAATACCCCATAATGACATCACAATACCCCATAATGACATCACAATACCCCATAATGACATCACAATACCCCATAATGACATCACAATACCCCATAATGACATCACAATACCCCATAATGACATCACAATACCCCATAATGACATCACAATATCCCATAATGACATCACAATACCCCATAGTGACATCACAATATCCCATAGTGACATCACAATACCCCATAATGACATCACAATACCCCATAATGACATCACAATACCCCATAATGGAATCACAATACCCCATAATGACATCACAATACCCCATAATGACATCACAATACCCCATAATGGAATCACAATACCCCATAATGACATCACAATACCCCATAATGACATCCCAATACCCCATAATGACATCACAATATCCCATAATGACATCACAATACCCCATAATGGAATCACAATACCCCATAATGACATCCCAATACCCCATAATGACATCCCAATACCCCATAATGATATCACAATATCCCACAATGACATCACAATACCCCACAATGACATCCCAATACCCCATAATGACATCACAATATCCCATAATGACATCACAATACCCCATAATGACATCACAATACCCCATAATGACATCACAATACCCCATAATGACATCACAATACCCCATAATGGAATCACAATACCCCATAATGACATCACAATACCCCATAATGACATCACAATACCCCATAATGACATCACAATACCCCATAATGACATCACAATACCCCATAATGACATCACAATATCCCATAATGACATCACAATACCCCATAATGACATCACAATATCCCATAATGACATCACAATACCCCATAATGACATCACAATACCCCATAATGACATCACAATATCCCATAATGACATCACAATACCCCATAATGACATCACAATACCCCATAATGACATCACAATACCCCATAATGACATCACAATACCCCATAATGACATCACAATACCCCATAATGACATCACAATACCCCATAATGACATCACAATACCCCATAATGACATCACAATACCCCATAATGACATCACAATATCCCATAATGACATCACAATACCCCATAGTGACATCACAATATCCCATAGTGACATCACAATACCCCATAATGACATCACAATACCCCATAATGACATCACAATACCCCATAATGGAATCACAATACCCCATAATGACATCACAATACCCCATAATGACATCACAATACCCCATAATGGAATCACAATACCCCATAATGACATCACAATACCCCATAATGACATCCCAATACCCCATAATGACATCACAATATCCCATAATGACATCACAATACCCCATAATGGAATCACAATACCCCATAATGACATCCCAATACCCCATAATGACATCCCAATACCCCATAATGATATCACAATATCCCACAATGACATCACAATACCCCACAATGACATCCCAATACCCCATAATGACATCACAATATCCCATAATGACATCACAATACCCCATAATGACATCACAATACCCCATAATGACATCACAATACCCCATAATGACATCACAATACCCCATAATGGAATCACAATACCCCATAATGACATCACAATACCCCATAATGACATCACAATACCCCATAATGACATCACAATACCCCATAATGACATCACAATACCCCATAATGACATCACAATATCCCATAATAACATCACAATACCCCATAATGACATCACAATACCCCATAATGACATCACAATACCCCATAATGACATCACAATATCCCATAGTGACATCACAATACCCCATAATGACATCACAATACCCCATAATGACATCACAATACCCCATAATGACATCACAATACCCCATAATGACATCCCAATACCCCATAATGACATCACAATATCCCATAATGACATCACAATACGCCATAATGACATCACAATACCCCATAATGACATCACAATAACCCATAATGGAATCACAATACCCCATAATGACATCACAATACCCCATAATGGAATCACAATACCCCATAATGACATCACAATACCCCATAATGACATCACAATACCCCATAATGGAATCACAATACCCCATAATGGAATCACAATACCCCATAATGACATCACAATACCCCATAATGGAATCACAATACCCCATAATGACATCACAATACCCCATAATGACATCCCAATACCCCATAATGACATCACAATATCCCATAATGACATCACAATATCCCATAATGGAATCACAATACCCCATAATGACATCACAATACCCCATAATGACATCCCAATACCCCATAATGACATCACAATACCCCATAATGACATCACAATATCCCACAATGACATCACAATACCCCATAATGACATCACAATATCCCATAATGACATCACAATACCCCATAATGACATCACAATACCCCATAATGACATCACAATACCCCATAATGACATCCCAATACCCCATAATGACATCACAATACCCCATAATGACATCACAATATCCCATAATGACATCACAATACCCCATAATGACATCAAAATACCCAATAAATGACATCACAATACCCCATAAATGACATCACAATACCCCATAATGACAAATTCAATTGTTTGGACATGATTTGGAAAGGCACACACTTGTCTATATAAAATCTCAGAGTTGACAGTGCATGTCAGAGCAAAAACCAAGCCATGAGGTCGAAGGAATTGTTCTTAGAGCTCCGAGACTGGATTGTGTCGAGGCACAGATCTGGGGAAGGGTACCAAAACATTTCTGCAGCATTGAAGGTCCCATTAACAAAGTAGCCTCCAAAATTCTTAGATGGAATAAGTTTGGAAGCATCAAGAGTCTTCCTAGAGCTGGCCGACAGGCCAAACTGAGCAATCGGGGGAGAATGGCCTTGGTCAGGGACAGAGCTCCAGAGTTCCTCTGTGGAGATGGGAGAACCTTCCAGAAGGACAACCATCTCTGCAGCACGCCACCAATCAGGCCTTTATGGTAGAGTGGTCAGACGGAAGCCACACATCAGTAAAAAGCACATGACAGCCCGCTTGGAGTTTGCCAAAAGGAACCTAAAGGAAACAACATTCTCTGGTCTGATGAAACCAAGATGGAACTCTTTGGCCTGAATGCCAAGCGTCACATCTGGAGGAAACCTGGCTCCATCCCTACAGTGAAGCATGGTGGTGGCAGCATCATGTCTGGAGGAAACCTGGCTCCATCCCTACAGTGAAGCATGGTGGTGGCAGCATCATGTCTGGAGGAAACCTGGCTCCATCCCTACAGTGAAGCATGGTGGTGGCAGCATCATGTCTGGAGGAAACCTGGCTCCATCCCTACAGTGAAGCATGGTGGTGGCAGCATCATGTCTGGAGGAAACCTGGCTCCATCCCTACAGTGAAGCATGGTGGTGGCAGCATCATGTGGTGGGGATATTTTTCAACGGCAGGCACTGGGAGACTAGTCAGGATCGAGGGAAAAATTAACAGAGCAAAGTACAGATCCTCGAGAGCACACAGGACCTCAGACAGGGGCGAAGGTTCACCTTCCAACAGAACAGAGATCCTAAGCGCACAGCCAAGACAACGCTGGAGTGGCTTCAGGGACATGTCTCTGAATGTCCTTGAGTTGTCCAGCCACAGCAGAGAAGAATGAGAGAAACTCCCCAAATACAGGTGCGCCAAGCTTGTAGCAAGAAGACTCAAGACCGTAATCGCTGCCAAAGGCATTTCAACAAAGTACTGAGTAAAGGGTCTGAATACTTATGTAAATGTCATATTCCCAATTTTTATTTGTAATACATTTGCAAACATTTCTAAAAATAGTTTTTGCTTTGTAATTATGTGGTATTATGTGTAGATTGATGAGAGAGAGAGGGAGAGAGACAGAGAGAGAGACAGAGAGAGAGAGAGAGAGAGAGAGAGAGAGAGAGAGAGAGCTGATTGTGAACTATAGGAGACAGCGGGGAGAGCACGCCCTCATCCACATTGACAGAGCTGTTGTGGAGCGGGTTGAGAGCTTCAAGCTCCACCCACATCACTAAGGACCTAACATGATTCACACACAACCACACAGTCATGAAGAGGGCAACAGCAGCGCCTCTTTTCCCCCTCAGGAGTATGAAAAGATGTGGCATGGGCTCTCGGATCCTCAAAATAGTGGCAAATGTACCAGCCTTGACCACAAAGCACGACAGAGGGTGATGAGGACAGCCCGGTACATCACTGGGGCCGAGCTCCCTGACATCTAGGTCCTCTATATCATCAACACGGCAGAGGGTGATGAGGACAGCCCAGTACATCACTGGGGCCGAGCTCCCTGACATCCAGGTCCTCTATATCATCAACACGGCAGAGGGTGATGAGGACAGCCCAGTACATCACTGGGGCCGAGCTCCCTGACATCTAGGTCCTCTATATCATCAACACGACAGAGGGTGATGAGGACAGCCCAGTACATCACTGGGGCCGAGCTCCCTGACATCCAGGTCCTCTATATCATCAACACGAGAGAGGGTGATGAGGACAGACACACACACACACACACAGACTTTTACACTCATAATATGCTGCTGCTACTCTGTTCTTTATTTTACTCTTATTATTATCTATCCTGATGCCACTTTGACCTGCCTTCATGTACATATCTACCTACAAATAGCTTATTATTATCTATCCTGATGCCTAGTCACTTTACCCTGCCTTCATGTACATATCTACCTACAAATAGCTTATTATCATCTATCCTGATGCCTAGTCACTTTACCCTGCCTTCATGTACATATCTACCTACAAATAGCTTATTATCATCTATCCTGATGCCAAGTCACTTTATCCTGCCTTCATCTACATATCTACCTCTGCACATTGATCAGGTAGTGGTACTCCCTGTATATAGCTCTACATTGATCTGGTACTGGTACTCCCTGGAAATAGCTCCACATTGAGCTGGTACTGGTACTTCCTGTATATAGCTCCACATTGATCTGGTACTGGTCGTCCCTGTATATAGCTCCACATTGATCTGGTACCGGTCGTCCCTGTATATAGCTCCACATTGATCGGGTACTGGTACTCCCTGGAAATAGCTCCACATTGATCTGGTACTGGTACTCCCTGTATATAGCTCTACATTGATCTGGTACTGGTACTCCCTGGAAATAGCTCCACATTGAGCTGGTACTGGTACTTCCTGTATATAGCTCCACATTGATCTGGTACTTCCTGTATATAGCTCCACATTGATCTGGTACTGGTCGTCCCTGTATATAGCTCCACATTGATCTGGTACTGGTACTTCCTGTATATAGCTCCACATTGATCTGGTACTGGTACTTCCTGTATATAGCTCCACATTGATCTGGTACTTCCTGTATATAGCTCCACATTGATCTGGTACTGGTACTTCCTGTATATAGCTCCACATTGATCTGGTACTGGTACTTCCTGTATATAGCTCCACATTGATCTGGTACTCCCTGTATATAGCTCCATATTGATCTGGTACTTCCTGTATATAGCTCCACAATGATCTGGTACTCCCTGTGTATAGCTCCACATTGATCTGGTACTGGTACTTCCTGTATATAGCTCCACATTGATCTGGTACTGGTACTTCCTGTATGTAGCTCCACATTGATCTGGTACTTCCTGTATATAGTGTCAGGATTTGGCCAGGGTTGTTCCGGGTTTTGGTCACTAGATGCCCCCATTGTGCTTTTTGACCTTATGTTTTTTCCCTTGTTCCCCATTATTTTTTGCACCTGTACCTCGTTTTCCCTGATTGTATTTAAACCCTTAGTTTCCCTCAGTTCTGTGCTCTGTGTTTGTATGTTAGCACCCAGCCCTAGTGTTCTGTGTATTCTTGTCGATTCCGGTGGATGCTCTTGTGGAATTCTGTTTTTGTTTTTTGAGTATCTCTTGAGGCTTTTTTGTGCTATTCCTACCACCTTTTGGATTTGCCATTTTTTGTATTGAAGGACTTCTCCTTTTTACTTTATTAAATACACCGTCTTAAGTACTGCTGTGTCTGCCTCATCTTCTGGGTTCTGCTGACTATTCGTGGCTCAGTTGGTTAAGTGACTGTTTCTCACTCCGGAGACCCAGGTTCGTAACCGGGTCCTGACAGAAACACAGAGCCAAAAATGAACCCAGAGGCAGCCAGTTCCCAGGACCTTTTTGCCATGCTGTCCCACCACCAGGAGACTGTCCAACGCCACAAAGCCGCCCTTGTTCAGCAAGAGGCCTTAATGGCTAGACATTCTCATCTTCTGTCGGAGATGCTGACTTCCATTAAGCAAATATCTGATAGTCTTACCCCGGCAACAGTTCCCGTCCCAGTACCTCAGATTCACGTACCCATGGCAGTTAACCCCCTGGCTGAACCTCGTCTTCCACCTCCCCAACGGTTCTCAGGTGATCCAAGTGCTTGTAAAGGGTTTCTCACCCAATGTTCTCTCTCCTTTGAGCTACAACCCTCGTCGTTTCCCACCGACCGGTCTAAGATCGCTTATATGATCACCCTGCTGTCGGAGAAAGCCCTGGCCTGGGCTACTGCTGTGTGGGATGCCCATAGTTCCTGCTGTGCCAGCTACTCTGCCTTTGCTGAGGAATTCAAACGAGTGTTTCAAGGCCCAAGCAGTGGTTCTGACTCAGCCAAACAGCTCCTGACTCTCCACCAAGGTTGGCGCAGCGTGACGGACTATGCCATCCAGTTCCGCACGGTGGCAGCAGCAAGTGGCTGGAACAACGAGGTGCTCACGGTGTGCTTTCTGAAAGGCCTTTCCGACACTATCCAAGATGAACTGGCCACTCGGGAACCACCGGACAATCTCGAGTCCCTGATCAAGTTGGCCTCACGCATTGACCAGCGTCTGAGAGCGAGAACTCAACCGTAGACCTCTAGCCCCTATCAGTCCCAGCTCCGAGTCCCCACCTTTATCCTCGCTGGCTCCATCGGAACCCATGCAGATTGGACGCATCTCCCAGGCTGAGAGAGACCGCCGGATGAGGGAGCGACGCTGTCTATATTGCGGCAAACCGGGCCATTTCCGTCCCACGTGTCCCGGGCTCCAGGGAAACGCTCTGTCCCGTACAGACCGGGGGGAACTGTAACTGGAAACATAACCTCCTCCCATCCGTCCAACTCCCGTCTGCTCATTCCAGTCACCCTCTCCTGGGACAACCACAAGCTTCACCTTCAAGCCTTGGTAGACTCTGGAGCCGCAGGTAACTTCATGGATGGTGTCTGGGCGAAGGAGAATGGCGTTCCCTCTGAACCTCTAAGTGAACCCATGAGGGTCACTACATTGGATGGAAGCCCTTTGGGATCTGGACTTGTCACTCATGTCACTACCTCCTTGCGACTTTCAGTTTCACAACACCAGGAATTGATGAACTTTCATTTGATCTCCTGTTCCGAGTTCCCTCTCGTCCTTGGATACCCCTGGCTTCACAGCCATAACCCTCACATCGACTGGTCTGTGGGCACTATCAAGCAGTGGGGTCCTACGTGCCAAGCTACTTGTATTTTCCAGAATTCCCCGAGTTCTACTCCCGAGTCTTTAGAATCCATCGACCTGACCCGAGTTCCCGAGTGTTACCATGACCTCAAACTGGTGTTTAGCAAACAGAGGGCCACCATGCTACCACCCCATAGACCTTACGATTGCCCCATCGACCTATTTCCAGGCACTTGCCCCCCCAGGGGTCGGATCTTTTCCCTATCTCCACCCGAACGAGCTGCTATGGATACCTACATCAAGGACGCTCTGGAAGCAGGCCTCATGCGTCCATCCACCTCCCCGGCGGGAGCAGGGTTTTTCTTTGTGGCCAAGAAAGACAGTGGATTACGTCCTTGCATCGACTACCGGGGACTCAATGCCATAACCGTCCGTAACCGTTACCCGCTACCCCTTATGGCCACAGCC
This sequence comes from Oncorhynchus masou masou, assembly GCF_036934945.1. NCBI lineage: Eukaryota > Metazoa > Chordata > Actinopteri > Salmoniformes > Salmonidae > Oncorhynchus > Oncorhynchus masou. The sequence continues at coordinate 113,458,555 of NC_088235.1, forward strand.
TTCGAGCTGCTCCAGGAAGCAGTTGTTTTCACTAAGCTTGACCTGCGGAACGCATACCATCTTGTGCGGATCAGACCTGGTGACGAGTGGAAGACCGCTTTCAACACGCCTACTGGTCACTATGAATACTTGGTGATGCCCTTCGGCCTGACCAACGCCCCAGCGGTGTTCCAAGCGCTCATAAACGATGTGCTTAGGGATATGCTTAACATATTTGTGTTCGTTTACTTGGATGACATCCTCATCTTTTCGAGCTCCCTTCAAGAACACACTAAGCATGTCAGACAAGTACTCAAACGCCTCCTGGACAGCCATCTGTACGTTAAGCCGGAAAAATGTGAATTCCATTCATCCCGAGTACAATTCCTGGGATTTGTAGTGGAACCCGGTCGAGTCCAAATGGACCCCAGGAAGGTAGGGGCGGTAGCGGATTGGCCCACCCCCAAATCCGTTAAGGAAGTTCAGCGTTTCCTGGGCTTCACAAACTTTTACCGCAAGTTCATCAAGAACTTCAGCTTGGTGGCAGCCCCTCTCTCAGCTTTAACCAAGGGTGGCAATGCAAGGTTTTTGTGGGGAAGAGAAGCTGAGACGGCCTTCCAAGGACTCAAGCAGCGCGTTCTCTCTGCTCCCATCCTGATACTACCGACTACGGATGAACCATTTGTGGTGGAGGTAGACGCATCAGAGGTTGGTGTTGGAGCTGTCCTGTCTCAGAGGGGTGAAGACAAGAAGCTTCATCCGTGCGCTTTCTTCTCACACCGGCTTACCCCGACTGAGAGGAACTACGATGTGGGGGATCGTGAACTCCTAGCGGTTAAGATGGCATTGAAGGAATGGAGACACTGGCTCGAGGGGGCTTCTCACCCATTTCAAGTGCTTACGGACCACAAAAATCTGGAGTATATCCAGCAGGCGAAGCGGTTGAACTCTAGACAAGCTAGATGGTCTCTTTTCTTCAATCGATTCCAGTTTATCCTCACCTATCGGCCCGGGTCGAAGAATCTCAAACCGGATGCCCTGTCCCGAGTCTACGCTCCTGCCATTCGAGATGACACGGACATGCCTGTCCTTCCTGCTGCTAAGATTGTGGCTCCGATCTCGTGGCAAGTTGAGGATACTGTGAGACGTGCTCAAGCTAGCGAACCGGACCCGAAAGGAGGTCCTGCCAATCGGTTGTTTGTCCCCAAGGCAGTGAGGACTCAGGTCCTTCTGTGGGGGCACTCCTCTCGCCTCACCTGTCATCCGGGCGTAGGTCGCACCTTGGAGTTCATCCAGCGTAAGTTCTGGTGGCCTACCATAAGAGAAGACGTTGCCACTTTCGTCAATGCCTGTCCCGTGTGCTGCCAGGGCAAATCTTCTCACCTCCGCCCTCAAGGACTCCTTCACTCTTTACCTGTTCCCCACAGACCCTGGTCCCATATCTCATTGGACTTTATTACTGGACTTCCTCCATCCCATGGCAATACTACTATCCTAGTCATAATCGACAGGTTTTCAAAGGCGGCCAGGTTCGTCCCTCTGACTAAGTTACCTTCTGCCAAGGAAACGGCTGAGTTGGTAATTAATCATGTGTTCCGAGTCTTCGGCATTCCTCAAGATATGGTTTCTGACAGAGGTCCCCAGTTCGCCTCAAGGTTTTGGAAGGCCTTCTGCCAACTCATGGGGGCTTCTGCCAGTCTATCTTCAGGGTACCATCCGGAGTCCAACGGCCAAACAGAGAGGATGAATCAAGAGCTGGAAACCACCCTCCGATGTATGACTCGTGACAACCCGTCCACATGGTCATCCTTTATTGTTTGGGCCGAATACGCGCACAACACCTTGCGCTCCTCCTCCACTGGTATGTCCCCCACGAGTGTCAGTTTGGCTATGCTCCTCCATTGTTCCCGGACCGGGAGGCAGAAGTCAGAGTGCCTTCAGCCTTGAAGTTCGTCAGACGCTGTCGGCTTATGTGGAGGAAGACCCGTCTTAATCTTATGCGTTCCTCACAGAGGTACCAACAACAAGCCAACAGACGTCGCCGTCCCGGGCCTACCCTGCGCCCCGGCCAGAGTCTGGCTCTCCACAAGAAACTTACCTCTACGGGTGGAGTCTCGCAAGCTGTCCCAAAAATACATCGGTCCCTTCAAGGTTGCTAGGAGAGTTAACCCAGTTTCTTATCGCCTACACTTACCCAGATCCCTTAAGATTAATCCCACATTTCACATTTCATTGTTAAAACCTGTTTTTTCTCCCCTTGTCCCGGCAGACAGACCTCCCCCTCCGCCTCGTGTCATTGGAGGCCAGCCGGCTTATACCGTCCATCGGATACTGGATTCCCGCCGGGTACAGCGGTCCTGGCAGTATCTGGTGGACTGGGAAGGCTACGGTCCCGAGGAGCGCTCCTGGGTTCCTGCCAAAGACATCCTGGATCCTGACCTCATTCGTCAGTTCAGGGCCCTCCACCCTGAGAGAGCTGGTAGGAACGTCAGGAGCCGTTCCTAGGGGGGGGGATTCTGTCAGGATTTGGCCAGGGTTGTTCCGGGTTTTGGTCACTAGATGCCCCCATTGTGCTTTTTGACCTTATGTTTTTTCCCTTGTTCCCCATTATTTTTTTGCACCTGTACCTCGTTTTCCCTGATTGTATTTAAACCCTTAGTTTCCCTCAGTTCTGTGCTCTGTGTTTGTATGTTAGCACCCAGCCCTAGTGTTCTGTGTATTCTTGTCGATTCCGGTGGATGCTCTTGTGGAATTCTGTTTTTGTTTTTTGAGTATCTCTTGAGGCTTTTTTGTGCTATTCCTACCACCTTTTGGATTTGCCATTTTTTGTATTGAAGGACTTCTCCTTTTTACTTTATTAAATACACCGTCTTAAGTACTGCTGTGTCTGCCTCATCTTCTGGGTTCTGCTGACTATTCGTGGCTCAGTTGGTTAAGTGACTGTTTCTCACTCCGGAGACCCAGGTTCGTAACCGGGTCCTGACATATAGCTCCACATTGATCTGGTACTTCCTGTATATAGCTCCACAATGATCTGGTACTCCCTGTGTATAGCTCCACATTGATCTGGTACTCCCTGTATATAGCTCCACATTGATCTGGTACTTCCTGTATATAGCTCCACATTGATCTGGTACTGGTACTTCCTGTATATAGCTCCACATTGATCTGGTACTTCCTGTATATAGCTCCACATTGATCTGGTACTTCCTGTATATAGCTCCACATTGATCTGGTACTGGTACTTCCTGTATATAGCTCCACATTGATCTGGTACTTCCTGTACATAGCTTCACATTGATCTGGTACTGGTACTCCCTGGAAATAGCTCCACATTGATCTGGTACTGGTACTCCCTGGAAATAGCTCCACATTGATCTGGTACTGGTACTCCCTGTATATAGCTCCACATTGATCTGGTACTGGTACTTCCTGGAAATAGCTCCACATTGATCTGGTACTGCCTGGAAATTGCTCCACATTGATCTGGTACTGGTACTCCCTGGAAATAGCTCCACATTGATCTGGTACTGGTACTCCCTGGAAATAGCTCCACATTGATCTGGTACTGGTACTCCCTGTATATAGCTCCACATTGATCTGGTACTGGTCGTCCCTGTATATAGCTCCACATTGATCTGGTACTTCCTGTATATAGCTCCACATTGATCTGGTACTTCCTGTATATAGCTCCACATTGATCTGGTACTTCCTGTATATAGCTCCACATTGATCTGGTACTCCATTCTTGTGTTACTAAACTCAGCAAAAAAATAAATATCCTCTCACTGTCAACTGGATTTATTTTCAGCAAACTTAACATGTAAATATTTGTTTGACCATAACAAGAATCAGCAACTGAGACATAAACTGAACAAGTTCCACAGACATGTGTCTAATTGAAATGGAATAATGTGTCCCTGAACAAAGGGGGGGGTCAAAATCAAAAGTAACAGTCAGTATCTGATGTGGCCACTAGTTGCATTAAGTACTGCAGGGCATCTCCTCCTCATGGACTGCACCAGATGTGCCAGTTCTTGCTATGAGATGTTACCCCACTCTTCCACCAAGGCACCTGCAAGTCCCCGGGCATTCCTGGGGGGAATGGCCCTAGCCCTCACCCTCCGATCCAACAGGTCCCAGAAGTGCTCAATAGGATTGAGATCATGCCTCCTTGCATGACCCTGGGCATCTTTCCTTTGGTTAGTCAGTAGAAAGGTCTCTTTAGTGTCCTAAGTTTTCATAACTGTGACCTTAATTGCCTACCGTCTGTAAGGTGTTAGTGTCTTAACGACCGTTCAACAGGTGCGTGTTCATTACTTGTTTATGGTTCATTGAACAAGCATGAGAAACAGTGTTTAAACCCTTTTCCAATGAAGATCTGTGAAGTTATTTGGATTTTTACGAATTATCTTTGAAAGACAGGGTCCTGAAAAAGGGACGTTTCTTTTTTTGCTGAGTTTATTTGAGGTTTTATCTTTAAACTCTGCATTGTTGAGAAGTAAAGTATATATATATATATATATATATATAAAAATAAAGTAAAGTAAAAAAATATATAAATAAAGTAAAGTAAATATATATATATATATATATATTTTACTATACTTTACTTTATTTTATATACTTTACTTTATTTTTATTTTTATATATATATATATATAAAGTAAAGTAAATATATATATATAAATAAAGTAAAGTAAAAAAACATATATAAATAAAGTAAAGTAAATATATATATATATAAATAAAGTAAAGTAAAAAATATATATATATAAATAAATTAAAGTAAAAAATATATATAAAGAAAGTAAAGTAAAAAATATATATATAAATAAAGTAAAGTAAAATAAATATATATATATATTTGATTTAATTTGATTTGATCTTAAACTCTTAACAAGGATTTGCGCCTCTTGGGGGACTGGGAGATTTGAGACATTTCCTTTTCAGATGGAATTAAAATTCTCAGACAACATGCGATTGGCTAGCCATCGAGAACTTACCCGTAATCTTATGGGCCCTGGTTAAAACTGGTGGACAACAAAGGGTGTAGGGTACCATTTGGGACACAGATCAAGTGTGGTCTCCTCACAGTCACTCTAAACTGTGTCTCTCCTCATAGGCAGGTTTTAACGCTGGCGACGGGAAACGCTACTTCAACATCCCGGGGTCTCGTACTGATGATGTCGTGGATGTGGAGGGAACCACCAACGTAGGTCGCCCCGGGAGATGGGTGTTCCGGATCGACAACGCTCAGGTGGAGGTGGGTGGCTGCAACCACTCAGGTAAGATCGAGGAGGGACATTTATTAATAATAACTATTACACATTGAATCCATTCTGTAAAGTGTGTTAGGACTCTGTTAAAAATGAAATTCATTTTGATTTGATAGGGCATTTTCTAAAGGGAAAATAGTACTGAGAGAAGAATGTTGAATGATACTAACATCAACCTCTTATCAATCTCTCCTCCTCACTAACTAACTGTTCTGTCTCTCCTCATTAACTAACTGTTCTGCCTCTCCTCATTAACTAACTGTTCTGTCTCTCCTCACTAACTAACTGTTCTGCCTCTCCTCATTAACTAACTGTTCAGTCTCTCCTCACTAACTAACTGTTCTGCCTCTCCTCATTAACTAACTGTTCTGTCTCTCCTCACTAACTAACTGTTCTGCCTCTCCTCATTAACTAACTGTTCTGTCTCTCCTCACTAACTAACTGTTCTGTCTCTCCTCACTAACTAACTGTTCTGCCTCTCCTCATTAACTAACTGTTCTGTCTCTCCTCACTAACTAACTGTTCTGTCTCTCCTCACTAACTAACTGTTCTGCCTCTCCTCACTAACTAACTGTTCTGTCTCTCCTCACTAACTAACTGTTCTGTCTCTCCTCACGAACTAACTGTTCTGTCTCACTTCACTAACTAAATGTTCTGCTTCATCTCCTCACTAACTAACTGTTCTGTCTCCCTTCAATAACTAACTAACTGTTCAGTCTCTCCTCACTAACTAACTGTTCTGTCTCTCCTCACTAACTAACTGTTCTGTCTCTGTTCAATAACTAACTATAACTGTTCTGTCTCCCTTCAATAACTAACTGTTCTGTCTCACTTCACTAACTAAATGTTCTGCCTCATCTCCTCACTAACTAACTGTTCTGCCTCTCCTCATTAACTAACTGTTCTGTCTCTCCTCACTAACTAACTGTTCTGTCTCACTTCACTAACTAAATGTTCTGCCTCATCTCCTCACTAACTAACTGTTCTGCCTCTCCTCATTAACTAACTGTTCTGTCTCTCCTCACTAACTAACTGTTCTGCCTCTCCTCATTAACGAACTGTTCTGTCTCTCCTCACTAACTAACTGTTCTGCCTCTCCTCATTAACTAACTGTTCTGTCTCTCCTCACTAACTAACTGTTCTGTCTCTCCTCACTAACTAACTGTTCTACCTCTCCTCACTAACTAACTGTTCTACCTCTCCTCACTAACTAACTGTTCTGTCTCTCCTCACTAACTAACTGTTCTGTCTCTCCTCACGAACTAACTGTTCTGTCTCACTTCACTAACTAAATGTTCTGCCTCATCTCCTCACTAACTAACTGTTCTGTCTCCCTTCAATAACTAACTAACTGTTCAGTCTCTCCTCACTAACTAACTGTTCTGTCTCTCCTCACTAACTAACTGTTCTGTCTCTGTTCAATAACTAACTATAACTGTTCTGTCTCCCTTCAATAACTAACTAACTGTTCAGTCTCTCCTCACTAACTAACTGTTCAGTCTCTCCTCACTAACTAACTGTTCTGTCTCTCTTCAATAACTAACTAACTGTTCAGTCTCTCCTCACTAACTAACTGTTCTGTCTCTCCTCACTAACTAACTGTTCTGTCTCTCCTCACTAACTAACTGTTCTGTATCTGTTCAATAACTAACTATAACTGTTCTGCCTCTCCTCACTAACTTAACGTTCTGTCTCTCTTCACTAACTAACTTTTCTGCCTCACCTCCTCACTAACTAACTGTGCTGTCTCTCTTCAATAACTAACTAACTGTTCAGTCTCTCCTCACTAACTAACTGTTCTGTCTCTCCTCACTAACTAACTGTTCTGTCTCTGTTCAATAACTAACTATAACTGTTCTGTCTCCCTTCAATAACTAACTAACTGTTCAGTCTCTCCTCACTAACTAACTGTTCTGTCTCTCCTCACTAACTTAACGTTCTGTCTCTCTTCACGAACTAACTTTTCTGCCGCACCTCCTCACTAACTAACTGTGCTGTCTCTCCTCACTAACTAACTGTTCTGTCTCTCTTCAATAACTAACTAACTGTTCAGTCTCTCCTCACTAACTAACTGTTCTGTCTCTCCTCACTAACTAACTGTTCTGTCTCTGTTCAATAACTAACTATAACTTTTCTGCCTCACCTCCTCACTAACTAACTGTGCTGTCTCTCTTCAATAACTAACTAACTGTTCAGTCTCTCCTCACTAACTAACTGTTCTGTCTCTCCTCACTAACTAACTGTTCTGTCTCTCCTCACTAACTAACTGTTCTGTCTCCGTTCAATAACTAACTATAACTGTTCTGTCTCTCCTCACTAACTAAATGTTCTGTCTCTCTTCACTAATTAAATGTTATGTCTCTCCTCACTAACTAACTGTTCTGTCTTCACTAACTAATTGTTCCGTCTCTCCTCACTAACTAACTAACTGTTCTGTCTCTCCTCACTAACTTAACGTTCTGTCTCCTCACTAACTAACTGTTCTGTCTCTCCTCCTCACAAACTAACTGTTCTGTCTCTCTTCACTAACTAAATGTTCTGTCTCTCTTCACGAACTAACTGTTTTGTCTCTCCTCACTAACTAACTACCTGTTCCGTCTCTCCTCACTACCTAACTGTTCTCTCTGTCATAACTCACAAACTTTACTGTCTCTCCTCTCTAACTAAATGTTCTGTTTCTCCTCACTAACTAACTGTTCTGTCTCTCCTCACTAACTAACTGTTCTGTCTCTCCTCACTGACTAACTATTCTGTCTACAACACACTAACTAAATGTTCTGTCTCTCCTCACTAACTAACTGTTTAAAATCTCCTCACTTACTATTTTGTCTCTCCTCACTAACTAACTGTTACGTCTCTCCTCACTAACAAACTGTTCTGTCTCTCTTCACTAATTAACTGTTCAGTCTCTCCTCACTAACTAACTGTTCAGTCTCTCCTAACTAACTAACTACCATACTAACTGTTCTGTCTCTCCTAACTAACTAACTGTTATGTCTCCCCTCACTAACTACATTTTCTGTTTCTCCTCACTAACTAACTGTTATGTCTCTCCTTACTAACTAACTGTTCTGTCTCTCCTCACTAACTAACTGTTCTGTCTCTCCTCACTAACTAACTGGTCTGTCTCTCCTCACTAACTAACTGTTATGTCTCTCCTTACTAACTAACTGTTATGTCTCTCCTTACTAACTTACTATTTTGTCTCTCCTCACTAACTAACTGTTCTGTCTCTCCTCACTAACTAACTGTTCTGTCTCTCCTCACTAACTAACTGTTCTGTCTCGCCTCACTGACTAACTATTCTGTCTACAACACACTAACTAAATGTTCTGTCTCTCCTCACTAACTAACTGTTTAAAATCTCCTCACTATTTTGTCTCTCCTCACTAACTAACTGTTACGTCTCTCCTCACTAACTAACTGTTCTGTCTCTCTTCACTAATTAACTGTTCAGTCTCTCCTAACTAACTAACTGTTATGTCTCCCCTCACTAACTACATTTTCTGTTTCTCCTCACTAACTAACTGTTATGTCTCTCCTTACTAACTAACTGTTCTGTCTCTCCTCACTAACTAACTGTTCTGTCTCTCCTCACTAACTAACTGGTCTGTCTCTCCTCACTAACTAACTGTTATGTCTCTCCTTACTAACTAACTGTTATGTCTCTCCTTACTAACTTACTATTTTGTCTCTCCTCACTAACTAACTGTTCTGTCTCTCCTCACTAACTAACTGTTCTGTCTCTCCTCACTAACTAACTGTTCTGTCTCGCCTCACTGACTAACTATTCTGTCTACAACACACTAACTAAATGTTCTGTCTCTCCTCACTAACTAACTGTTTAAAATCTCCTCACTATTTTGTCTCTCCTCACTAACTAACTGTTACGTCTCTCCTCACTAACTAACTGTTCTGTCTCTCCTCACTAACTAACTGTTCTGTCTCTCTTCACTAATTAACTGTTCAGTCTCTCCTCACTAACTAACTGTTCAGTCTCTCCTCACTAACTAACTAACTACCATCCTAACTGTTCTGTCTCTCCTAACTAAACACAGAGACAGGAACAATCACCCACACAACCCAACACCAAACAGGCTACCTAAATATGGTTCCCAATCAGAGACAATGACTAACACCTGCCTCTGATTGAGAACCATATCAGGCCAAACACAGAAACAGACAAACTAGACACACAACATAGAATGCCCACTCAGATCACACCCTGACCAAACAAAACATAGAAACATACAAAGCAAACTATGGTCAGGGTGTGACAGTTCAGTCTCTCCTCACTAACTAACTGTTATGTCTCTCCTCACTAATTAAATGTTCTGTCTCTCCTCACTAACTGTTCTGTCTCTCCTCACTAACTAACTGTTCTGTCTCTCCTCACTAACTAACTGTTCAGTCTCTCCTCACTAACTAACTGTTCTGTCTCTCCTCACTAACTAAATGTTCTATCTCTCCTCACTAACTACCTGTTCTGTCTCTCCTTACTAACTAACTGCTATGTCTCTCCTCACTATCTAACTGTTCTGTCTCTCCTCACTAACTAACTGTTATGTCTCTCCTTACTAACTAACTGTTCTGTCTCTCCTCACTAACTAACTGTTCTGTCTCTCCTCACTAACTACCTGTTCTGTCTCTCCTCACTAACTACCTGTTCTGTCTCTCCTTACTAACTAACTGCTATGTCTCTCCTCACTAACTAACTGTTTTGTCTCTCCTCACTAACTAACTGTTCTGTCTCTCCTCACTAACTACCTGTTCTGTCTCTCCTCCTCACTAACTACCCGTTCTGTCTCTCCTCCTCAATAACTGACTCTCGTCCACAGCGTCTGTGTGTCCACACCTTCGACCCTGTCTGAATGGAGGTCTCTGTATTGATGACTGCATCACCGGCAACCCTTCTTTCTCCTGCTCCTGTCTGGCTGGGTTCACCGGAAGGTGGTGCCAGATAGGTCAGTCGGTGAACTTTAACCTTTGAACCTAATCACCCCTTGCTTGACCCCAGTCACCCAACTGCTCAGCTCTACTGCATTACATGTCCTCCTTGTTCAGAAACAACCCTTATTCCCTCTCCCCCTCTAGACAACCTGTGGGCATCTGAGAGCATTTGATTGGTTGAATTTAAGCCATATTGCTTTCACCTGTCCATTCCTCTCAGATCTGGTGTTTTAGGGGTTAGTGTACGATCTCGTGGTTAGGAGATAGGGGTTAGTGTACGATCTCGTGGATAGGAGATAGGGGTTAGTGTACGATCTCGTGGATAGGAGCTAGGGGTTAGTGTACGATCTCGTGGATAGGAGCTAGGGGTTAGTATACGATCTCGTGGATAGGAGCTAGGGGTTAGTATACGATCTCGTGGATAGGAGCTAGGGGTTAGTATACAATCTCTTGGATAGGTGTTAGGGGTTAGTGTACGATCTCGTGGATAGGAGCTAGGGGTTAGTATACGATCTCGTAGTTAGGGGTTAGTATACGATCTCGTGGTTAGGAGCTAGGGGTTAGTATACGATCTCGTGGATAGGAGCTAGGGGTTAGTATACGATCTCGTGGAAAGGAGCTAGGGGTTAGTATACGATCTCGTGGATAGGAGCTAAGGGTTAGTATACGATCTCGTAGTTAGGGGTTAGTATACGATCTCGTGGATAGGAGCTAGGGGTTAGTATACGATCTCGTGGAAAGGAGCTAGGGGTTAGTATACGATCTCGTGGATAGGAGCTAGGGGTTAGTATACAATCTCGTGGATAGGAGCTAAGGGTTAGTATACGATCTCGTGGATAGGAGCTAGGGGTTAGTATACGATCTCGTGGATAGGAGCTAGGGGTTAGTATACGATCTCGTGGATAGGAGCTAGGGGTTAGTATACAATCTTGTGGATAGGAGCTAGGGGTTAGTATACGATCTCGTGGATAGGAGTTAGGGGTTAGTATACGATCTCATGGATAGGAGCTAGGGGTTAGTATACGATCTCGTGGATAGGAGCTAGGGGTTAGTATACGATCTCGTGGATAGGAGCTAGGGGTTAGTATACGATCTCGTGGATAGGAGCTAGGGGTTAGTATACGATCTCATGGATAGGAGCTAGGGGTTAGTATACGATCTCGTGGATAGGAGCTAGGGGTTAGTATACGATCTCGTGGATAGGAGTTAGGGGTTAGTGTACGATCTCGTGGATAGGAGCTAGGGGTTAGTATACGATCTCGTAGTTAGGGGTTAGTATACGATCTCGTGGTTAGGAGCTAGGGGTTAGTATACGATCTCGTGGATAGGAGCTAGGGGTTAGTATACGATCTCGTGGATAGGAGCTAGTGGTTAGTATACGATCTCGTGGATAGGAGCTCGGGGTTAGTATACGATCTCGTGGATAGGAGCTAGGGGTTAGTATACGATCTCATGGATAGGAGCTAGGGGTTAGTATACGATCTCGTGGATAGGAGATAGGGGTTAGTATACGATCTTGTGGATAGGAGCTAGGGGTTAGTATACGATCTCGTGGATAGGAGCTAGTGGTTAGTATACGATCTTGTGGATAGGAGCAGGGGGTTGTTTCTGGACAGGGCTCCACGCCCCTCCTCCTCTCTCCTCTAACCCGGGGTGAAGTGGATGGGTACTAAGGGTTGATTTGGGATTTGGGGTCCTACTCCATTCTCGGCCAAGTCAGCTTGTCAAGCTGCGTTCCACCTGACCTTCCAACTGGATAACATTTTTCCTTTCGGGACATGTTCTTGTAATAGCATACGAGGGCACTGCCAGGTCTCTCTGCTCCTCCTGCCAGGTCTCTCTGCTCCTCCTGCCAGGCCTTTCTACTCCTCCTCCCAGGTCTCTCTGCTCCTCCTGCAAGGTTTCTCTGCTCCTCCTGCCAGGCCTTTCTGCTCCTCCTGCCAGGCCTTTCTGCTCCTCCTGCCAGGTCTCTCTGCTCCTCCTGCAAGGTTTCTCTGCTCCTCCTGCCAGGTCTCTCTGCAACACTCCTCCTGCCAGGTCTCTCTGCAACACTCCTCCTTCCAGGTCTCTCTGCAACGTTCCTCCTGCCAGGTCTCTCTGCAACGTTCCTCCAGCTAGGTATCTCTGCTCCTCCTGCCAGGTCTCTCTGCTCATCTTGCCAGGTCTCTCTGCAACACTTCTCCTGCCAGGTCTCTCTGCAACACTTCTCCTGCCAAGTCTCTCTGCAACGTTCCTCCTGCCAGGTCTCTCTGCAACGCTCCTCTTGGACAATTCTACTAAATCAATTCTACTAAATCAATCTACCCTCATGACACTCTCTCTCTCGCTTTCTCTCTGTATGTGTGTGTGTGTGTGTGTGTGTGTGTGTGTGTGTGTGTGTGTGTGTGTGTGTGTGTGTGTGTGTGTGTGTGTGTGTGTGTGTGTGTGTGTGTGTGTGTGTGTGTGTGTGTGTGTGTGTGTCTGTGTAGATATAGAGGAGTGTTCGTCCTACCCCTGTCAGAACGGAGGTACCTGCTCAGACCGGGTTAACGGGTTCACCTGCCAGTGTCCACCTGGGTTTACAGGGACAGTCTGCCAAACAGGTACAGTACCAACTGTACCAACTGTACCAACCACACCTAACCATCTAACCATCTAACCACCATCTAACCAACATCTAACCACCTCTAACCATCTAACCATCTAACCATCTAACCACCATCTAACCATAAAACCAACATCTAACCATCTAACCACCTCTAACCATCTAACCACCTCTAACCACCTCTAACCATCTACCCACCTCTAACCATCTAACCATGTAACCACCTCTAACCACCTCTAACCATCTCTAACCATCTAACCACCTCTAACCACATCTAACCACCTCTAACCACCTCTAACCATCTAACCACCTCTAACCATCTAACCATCTAACCACCATCTAACCATAAAACCAACATCTAACCATCTAACCACCTCTAACCATCTAACCACCTCTAACCACCTCTAACCATCTAACCACCTCTAACCATCTAACCATCTAACCATCTAACCACCTCTAACCATCTCTAACCATCTAACCACCTCTAACCACATCTAACCACCTCTAACCATCTAACCACCTCTAACCATCTAACCATCTAAACACCTCTAACCATCTAACCACCTCTAACCACCTCTAACCATCAAACCACCTCTAACCATCTAACCATCTCTAACCATCTAACCACCTGTAACCATCTAACCACCTCTAACCACCTAACCACCTCTAACCATTTAGCCACCTCTAACCATCTAACCACCTCTAACCACCTAACCATCTCTAACCATCTAACCACCTCTAACCATCTAACCACCTCTAACCACCTCTAACCACCTAACCACCTCTAACCATTTAACCATCTCTAACCATCTAACCACCTGTAACCATCTAACCACCGCTAACCACCTCTAACCATCTAACCACCTCTAACCATCTAACCACCTCTAACCATCTAACCACTTCTAACCACCTAACCACCTCTAACCATCTAACCACCTCTAACCACCTGTAACCATCTAACCACCGCTAACCACCTCTAACCATCTAACCACCTCTACCCATCTAACCACCTCTAACCACCTAACCACTTCTAACCACCTCTAACCACCTAACCACCTCTAACCATCTAACCACCTAACCACCTCTAACCATCTAACCACCTCTAACCATCTAACCACCTCTAACCATTTAACCACTTCTAACCACCTGTAACCATCTACTAACCACCTCTAACCACCTCTAACCACCTCTAACCATCTAACCACTTCTAACCACCTGTAACCATCTAACCACCTCTAACCATCTAACCACCTCTAACCACCTCTAACCACCTAACCACCTAACCACCTAACCATCTCTAACCATCTAACCACCTAACCACCTCTAACCACATCTAACCACCTCTTTTCTGAACTCTCACTTCTTCCTCTATCTACTTCTCCCTCCTACTTGCTTGTTTTTACGCAATACAACACCATCTATCCCATACTTCTGTTCTGCATCACATACTTTCTTGGCGAATTAATTAATCTGATAATTGCACAAACCAAAATGATTTACTTGATCTATTCTATTACTTTGAGCCTGAATTTCAGCTCCTTTACAGCTGTGTCCAACTCCTCTTTCCTCTCTGTCCACTGTCCCCCTCTCCTCTCTTCTCCCCCCTCCCCCCTCCCCTCCCTCTCTGCTCCCCTCTCCCTGTCCCCCCTCCCATCCCTCTCTTCTCCCCCTCCCCCAGTTCTCCCTCTCTGCTCCCCTCTCCCTGTCCCCCCTCCCATCCCTCCCTGTCCCCCCTCCCCTCCCTCTCTGCTCCTCCCTGTCCCCCTCCCCTCCCTCTCTTCTCCCCTCTCCCACCCGTTCTCCCTCTCTTCTCCCCTCTCCCTGTCCCCCCTCCCATCCCTCCCTGTCCCCCCCTCCCTGCTCCTTCCTGACCCCCTCCCCTCCCTCTCTGCTCCTCCCTGACCCCCCTCCCCTCTCTCTGCTCCTCCCTGAACCCCCTCCCCCTCCCTCTAACTGCTCCTCCCTGACCCCCTCCTCTCTCTCCGCTCCTCCCTGACCCCCCTTCCCTCCCTCTCTCTGCTCCTCCGTGACCCCTCTCCTCTCTCTCTGCTCCTCCCTGACCCCCCTTCCCTCCCTGCCTGCTGACTTGCTGCCTCTCCTCATTCCTGTGGAGACATATCTTCTCTAATAACTTTCTCAGCCAGCAGCACATATTTTCAGGGTGAGGGGAGAGGCGTGGCGGATATATTAATCAGCTGAGTAAATATCCCGTGTGTGTGTGTGTGTGTGTGTGTGTGTGTGTGTGTGTGTGTGTGTGTGTGTGTGTGTGTGTGTGTGTGTGTGTGTGTGTGTGTGTGTGTGTGTGTGTGTGTGTGTGTGTGTGATTCTGGCTGCAGACATTGACGAGTGTAAAGACAGACCCTGCCTCAACGGAGCGCTGTGTGTGTCAGGTGTCGACAGCTTCACCTGTGTGTGTGAGAGTGGCTACTCTGGGACTCTGTGTGAGACAGGTGAGTTAACAGTGGTCCTGGGGGAGGGGGTGATGTGTAGGGGGTGGTGAGTTAACAGTGGTCCTGGGAGGGGGGTGATGTGTAGGGGATGGTGAGTTAACAGTGGTCCTGGGGGAGGGGGTGATGTGTAGGGGGTGGTGAGTTAACAGTGGTCCTGGGAGGGGGGTGATGTGTAGGGGATGGTGAGTTAACAGGGGTCCTGGGAGGGGGGTGATGTGTAGGGGATGGTGAGTTAACAGGGGTCCTGGGAGGGGGGTGATGTGTAGGGGATGGTGAGTTAACAGGGGTCCTGGGAGGGGGGTGATGTGTAGGGGATGGTGAGTCAACAGTGGTCCTGGGAGGGGGGTGATGTGTAGGGGATGGTGAGTTAACAGGGGTCCTGGGAGGGGGGGTGATGTGTAGGGGATGGTGAGTTAACAGGGGTCCTGGGAGGGGGTGAAGTGTAGGGGATGGTGAGTTAACAGGGGTCCTGGGAGGTGGGGGGTGATGTGTAGGGGATGGTGAGTTAACAGGGGTCCTGGGAGGGGGGGGTGATGTGTAGGGGATGGTGAGTTAACAGAGGTCCTGGGAGGGGGGTGATGTGTAGGGGATGGTGAGTTAACAGGGGTCCTGGGAGGGGGGTGATGTGTAGGGGATGGTGAGTTAACAGGGGTCCTGGGAGGGGGGTGATGTGTAGGGGATGGTGAGTTAACAGAGGTCCTGGGAGGGGGGTGATGTGTAGGGGATGGTGAGTTAACAGGGGTCCTGGGAGGGGGGTGATGTGTAGGGGATGGTGAGTTAACAGGGGTCCTGGGAGGGGGGGTGATGTGTAGGGGATGGTGAGTTAACAGGGGTCCTGGGAGGGGGGGGGTGATGTGTAGGGGATGGTGAGTTAACAGGGGTCCTGGGAGGGGGGTGATGTGTAGGGGATGGTGAGTTAACAGGGGTCCTGGGAGGGGGGGTGATGTGTAGGGGATGGTGAGTTAACAGGGGTCCTGGGAGGGGGTGATGTGTAGGGGATGGTGAGTTAACAGGGGTCCTGGGAGGGGGGGGTGAAGTGTAGGGGATGGTGAGTTAACAGGGGTCCTGGGAGGGGGGGGGTGATGTGTAGGGGATGGTGAGTTAACAGGGGTCCTGGGAGGGGGGTGATGTGTAGGGGATGGTGAGTTAACAGGGGTCCTGGGAGGGGGGGTGATGTGTAGGGGATGGTGAGTTAACAGGGGTCCTGGGAGGGGGGGGGTGATGTGTAGGGGATGGTGAGTTAACAGGGGTCCTGGGAGGGGGTGATGTGTAGGGGATGGTGAGTTAACAGGGGTCCTGGGGGGGGGGTGATGTGTAGGGGATGGTGAGTTAACAGTGGTCCTCGGAGGGGGGGATGTGTAGGGGATGGTGAGTTAACAGGGGTCCTGGGGGGGGGGGTGATGTGTAGGGGATGGTGAGTCAACAGGGGTCCTGGGAGAGGGGGTGATGTGTAGGGGATGGTGAGTCTACAGGGGTCCTGGGAGGGGGGGGGGTCAGGTGTAGGGGATGGTGAGTTAACAGGGGTCCTGGGGGGGGGGGGGGGTGATGTGTAGGGGATGGTGAGTCAACAGGGGTCCTGGGAGAGGGGGGGTGATGTGTAGGGGATGGTGAGTTAACAGAGGTCCTGGGAGGGGGTCAGGTTTAGGGGATAGGCATCTCTCTCCCCAGAGGAAACGCTCTCTGCTCTCTACATTACATCTCATCAGTCTGGCAGATGTTACTACATCCAGAGAGAGTTTCCATGAAGCCAACCTGTGTGGTCTGATTGATATTTTCTGACGAGGAGACCGTTCAGCTGCAAACACATTGGATTTATAATCGGTCGTTCTCTATGGACCTACAGAAGTTTACTGAACTCAGAGCTGTCATCAAATGTCCAACTCTTTTTTCCTCTCTGTCCTTCACTGTCCCACTCTCCTCTCTACTCTCCTCTCTACCCTCCCTATCTGCTCCTCCCTGTCCCCCCTCCCCTCCCTCACTGCTCCTCCCTGACCCCCCTCCCCTCCCTCTCTGCTCCTCCCTGTCCCCCTCCCCTCCCTCTCTGCTCCTCCCTGTCCCCCTACCCTCCCTCTCTGCTCCTCCCTGTCCCCCTCCCCTCCCTCTCTGCTGCTCCCTGTCCCCCTCCCCTCCCTCTCT
This sequence comes from Oncorhynchus masou masou, assembly GCF_036934945.1. NCBI lineage: Eukaryota > Metazoa > Chordata > Actinopteri > Salmoniformes > Salmonidae > Oncorhynchus > Oncorhynchus masou. The sequence continues at coordinate 113,475,933 of NC_088235.1, forward strand.
GCTCCTCCCTGTCCCCCTACCCTCCCTCTCTGCTCCTCCCTGTCCCCCTCCCCTCCCTCTCTGCTCCTCCCTGTCCCCCTACCCTCCCTCTCTGCTCCTCCCTGTCCCCCTCCCCTCCCTCTCTGCTGCTCCTCCCTGTCCCCCTCCCCTCCCTCTCTGCTCCTCCCTGTCCCACCTCCCCTCCCTTTCTGCTGCTCCTCCCTGACCCCCCTCCCCTCCCTCTCTGCTGCTCCTCCCTGTCCCCCCTCCCCTCCCTCTCTTCTCCTCCCTCTCCCCCTCCCCCTCCCTCTCTGCTTCTCCCTGTCCCCCCTCCCCTCCCTCTCTGCTGCTCCTCCCTGTCCCCCTCCCCTCCCTCTCTGCTCCTCCCTTTCCCCCCTCCCCTCCCTCTCTGCTGCTCCTCCCTGACCCCCTCCCCCTCCCTCTCTGCTGCTCTTCCCTGTCCCCCTCCCCCTCCCTCTCTGCTCCTCCCTGTCCCCCTCCCTTCCCTCTCTGCTCCTCCCTGTCCCCCTCCCCTCCCTCTCTGCTGCTCCTCCCTGTCCCCCTCCCCTCCCTCTCTGCTGCTCCTCCCTGTCCCCCTCCCCCCTCCCTCTCTGCTGCTCCTCCCTGTCCCCCCCCCTCCCTCTCTGCTGTCTCCCTGACCCCCCTCCCTCTCTGCTGCTCCTCCCTGTCCAGCAAATGGCACCCCATTCCCTATGTACTGCACAGACCAGGAAACAAGGTCACTCCATTCCTATGGGCTATATTCAAAAGTAGTGCACTATGTAGGGAATAGGGTGCCAGCCCAGTGCAACATCCTGGTCTTTCACTAAATTATGGGTTATTGATGAAACAATAACTGTTGTCCTGTACATATTAGATCCTGTACATATTAGATCCTGTACATATTAGATCCTGTACATATTAGATCATGTATTAGATCCTGTACATATTAGATCCTGTACATATTAGATCCTGTATTAGATCCTGTACATATTAGATCCTGGTCATATTAGATCCTGTACATATTAGATCCTGTACATATTAGATCCTGTACATATTAGATCCTGTACATATTAGATCCTGTACATATTAGATCCTGTATTAGATCCTGTATTAGATCCTGTATATATTAGATCCTGTATTAGATCCTGTACATATTAGATCCTGTACATATTAGATCCTGTATTAGATCCTGTATTAGATCCTGTATTAGATCCTGTACATATTAGATCCTGGTCATATTAGATCCTGTACATATTAGATCCTGTACATATTAGATCCTGTACATATTAGATCCTGTACATATTAGATCCTATATTAGATCCTGTATTAGATCCTGTACATATTAGATCCTGTACATATTAGATCCTGGTCATATTAGATCCTGTACATATTAGATCCTGTACATATTAGATCCTGTATTAGATCCTGTATTAGATCCTGTACATATTAGATCCTGTACATATTAGATCCTGGTCATATTAGATCCTGTACATATTAGATCCTGTATTAGATCCTGTACATATTAGATCCTGTATTAGATCCTGTATTAGATCCTGTACATATTAGATCCTGGTCATATTAGATCCTGTACATATTAGATCCTGTACATATTAGATCCTGTACATATTAGATCCTGTACATATTAGATCCTGTACATATTAGATCCTGTATTAGATCCTGTATATATTAGAGCCTGTTCATATTAGATCCTGTACATATAAGATCCTGTACATATTAGATCCTGTATTAGATCCTGTATTAGATCCTGTATAAGATCCTGTACATATTAGATCCTGTACATGTTATATACTGTATTAGATCCTGTATTAGATCCTGTATAAGATCCTGTACATATTAGATCCTGTACATATTAGATCCTGTATTAGATCCTGTATATATTAGATCCTGTACATATTAGATCCTGTACATATTAGATCCTGTATTAGATCATGTATTAGATCCTGTACATATTAGATCCTGTACATGTTAGATCCTGTACATATTAGATCCTGTACCTGTTATATACTGTATTAGATCCTGTACATATTAGATCCTGTATTAGATCCTGTACATATTAGATCCTGTACATGTTATATACTGTATTAGATCCTGTACATATTAGATCCTGTATATATTAGATCCTATACATGTTAGATCCTGTATTAGATCCTGTATATATTAGATCCTGTATTAGATCCTGTATTAGATCCTGTATTAGATCCTGTATATATTAGATCCTGTACATATTAGATCCTGTTCATATTAGATCCTGTACATGTTAGATCCTGTATTAGATCCTGTACATATTAGATCCTGTCCATATTAGATCCTGTATTAGATCCTGTATTAAATCCTGTACATATTCGATCCTGTATTAGATCCTGTACATATTAGATCCTGTCCATATTAGATCCTGTATTAGATCCTGTATTAAATCCTGTACATATTCGATCCTGTATTAGATCCTGTACATGTTAGATCCTGTATTAGATCCTGTACATATTAGAGCATGTACATATCAGATCCTGTATTAGATCCTGTATTAAATCCTGTACATATTCGATCCTGTATTAGATCCTGTACATGTTATATCCTGTACATATTAGATCCTGTATTAGATCCTGTATTAGATCCTGTATTAGATCCTGTACATATTCGATCCTGTATTAGATCCTGTACATGTTATATCCTGTACATATTAGATCCTGTATTAGATCCTGTACATATTAGATCCTGTATTAGATCCTGTACATATTAGATCCTGTATTAGATCCTGTACATATTAGATCCTGTATTAGATCCTGTACATATTAGATCATGTATTAGATCCTGTACATATTAGATCCTGTACATATTAGATCCTGTATTAGATCCTGTACATATTAGATCCTGGTCATATTAGATCCTGTACATATTAGATCCTGTACATATTAGATCCTGTACATATTAGATCCTGTACATATTAGATCCTGTACATATTAGATCCTGTATTAGATCCTGTATTAGATCCTGTATATATTAGATCCTGTATTAGATCCTGTACATATTAGATCCTGTACATATTAGATCCTGTATTAGATCCTGTATTAGATCCTGTATTAGATCCTGTACATATTAGATCCTGGTCATATTAGATCCTGTACATATTAGATCCTGTACATATTAGATCCTGTACATATTAGATCCTGTACATATTAGATCCTATATTAGATCCTGTATTAGATCCTGTACATATTAGATCCTGTACATATTAGATCCTGGTCATATTAGATCCTGTACATATTAGATCCTGTACATATTAGATCCTGTATTAGATCCTGTATTAGATCCTGTACATATTAGATCCTGTACATATTAGATCCTGGTCATATTAGATCCTGTACATATTAGATCCTGTATTAGATCCTGTACATATTAGATCCTGTATTAGATCCTGTATTAGATCCTGTACATATTAGATCCTGGTCATATTAGATCCTGTACATATTAGATCCTGTACATATTAGATCCTGTACATATTATATCCTGTACATATTAGATCCTGTACATATTAGATCCTGTATTAGATCCTGTATATATTAGAGCCTGTTCATATTAGATCCTGTACATATAAGATCCTGTACATATTAGATCCTGTATTAGATCCTGTATTAGATCCTGTATAAGATCCTGTACATATTAGATCCTGTACATGTTATATACTGTATTAGATCCTGTATTAGATCCTGTATAAGATCCTGTACATATTAGATCCTGTACATATTAGATCCTGTATTAGATCCTGTATATATTAGATCCTGTACATATTAGATCCTGTACATATTAGATCCTGTATTAGATCATGTATTAGATCCTGTACATATTAGATCCTGTACATGTTAGATCCTGTACATATTAGATCCTGTACCTGTTATATACTGTATTAGATCCTGTACATATTAGATCCTGTATTAGATCCTGTACATATTAGATCCTGTACATGTTATATACTGTATTAGATCCTGTACATATTAGATCCTGTATATATTAGATCCTATACATGTTAGATCCTGTATTAGATCCTGTATATATTAGATCCTGTATTAGATCCTGTATTAGATCCTGTATTAGATCCTGTATATATTAGATCCTGTACATATTAGATCCTGGTCATATTAGATCCTGTACATGTTAGATCCTGTATTAGATCCTGTACATATTAGATCCTGTCCATATTAGATCCTGTATTAGATCCTGTATTAAATCCTGTACATATTCGATCCTGTATTAGATCCTGTACATATTAGATCCTGTCCATATTAGATCCTGTATTAGATCCTGTATTAAATCCTGTACATATTCGATCCTGTATTAGATCCTGTACATGTTAGATCCTGTATTAGATCCTGTACATATTAGAGCATGTACATATCAGATCCTGTATTAGATCCTGTATTAAATCCTGTACATATTCGATCCTGTATTAGATCCTGTACATGTTATATCCTGTACATATTAGATCCTGTATTAGATCCTGTATTAGATCCTGTATTAGATCCTGTACATATTCGATCCTGTATTAGATCCTGTACATGTTATATCCTGTACATATTAGATCCTGTATTAGATCCTGTACATATTAGATCCTGTATTAGATCCTGTACATATTAGATCCTGTATTCGATCCTGTATTAGATCCTGTATTAGATCTTGTATAAGATCCTGTACATATTAGATCCTGTATTAGATCCTGTACATATTAGATCCTGTATTCGATCCTGTATTAGATCCTGTATTAGATCTTGTATTAGATCCTGTACATATTAGATCCTGTACATATTAGATCCTGTATTAGATCCTGTACATATTAGATCCTGTATTAGATCCTGTACATATTAGATCCTGTATTCGATCCTGTATTAGATCCTGTATTAGATCTTGTATAAGATCCTGTACATATTAGATCCTGTATTAGATCCTGTACATATTAGATCCTGTATTAGATCCTGTATTAGATCCTGTATAAGATCCTGTATTAGATCCTGTATATATTAGATCCTGTACATATTAGATCCTGTACATATTAGATCCTGTATTAGATCCTGTATTAGATCCTGTATTAGATCTTGTATAAGATCCTGTACATATTAGATCCTGTACATATTAGATCCTGTACATATTAGATCCTGTATTAGATCATGTACATATTATAATCTACATGTTATACTGTACAGTACTGTATAATACTATATAATACTGCATAGTGCTGTATAATACTATATAATACTATTATATCCTGCTGTACATTTAATGAACTATTGTTTCTACATGGGAGCATATTGCACCTTAATACCAGACAGCTTTGTGTTTTAGGAGATCAACACACAGATGGTAAAACACTAAGCCGTTCCTCTGAACCAACAGGAATAGGAGCGGTTCCTTTGACGGGATATTAACTACTAGCTAGAAAATGTGTCTATTCCAAATCCCATTTACAGTATATCAACTTCCACGTTCAATAGTTTCTGAATTGCCCTCTTGACTCCCTCTTGACTCCCTCTCGACTCCCTCTTGATTCCCCCTTGACTCCCTCTGGACGTTGTCTTGACTCCCTCTGGACTTTGTCTTGACACCCTCTTGACTCCCTCTTGACTTCCTCTTTTCCTATTGACTCCCTCTTGACTCCCTCTGGACTTTGTCTTGACACCCTATTGACTCCCTCTTGACTTCCTCTTTTCCTATTGACTCCCTCTTGACTCCCTCTTGACTTCCTCTTTTCCTATTGACTCCCTCTTGACTCCCTCTTGACCTCGTCTTGACTCCCTCTTGACTTCCTCTTGACTCCCTCTTGACTCCCTCTTGACTTCCTCTTTTCCTATTGACTCCCTCTTGACTCCCTCTTGACTCCCTCTGGACCTCCTCTTGACTCCCTCTTGACCTCCTCTTGACCTCCTCTTGACACCCTCTTGACTCCCTCTTGACTCCCTCTTGACTCCCTCTTGACTCCCTCTTGACTCCCTCTTGACACCCTCTTGACTCCCTCTTGACCTCCTCTTGACTCCCTATTGACTCCCTCTTGACTCCCTCTTGACTCCCTCTTGACTCCATCTTTTTTCCTCTTGGCCTCCTCTTGACCTCCTCTTGACTCCCTATTGACTCCCTCTTGACTCCCTCTTGACTCCCTCTTGACTCCCTCTTGATCTCCTCTTGACCTCCTCTTTTCCTCTTGACTTCATTCTTTTCCTCTTGACTCCCTCTTGACTCCATCTTTTTTCCTCTTGGCCTCCTCTTGACCTCCTCTTGACTCCCTCTTGACTCCCTCTTGACTCCCTCTTTTCCTCTTGACCGCCTCTTGACTCCCTCTTGACTCCCTCTTAACTCCCTCTTGACTCCCTCTTGACTTCCTCTTTTCCTCTTGACTCCCTCTTGATTCCCTCTTGACTCCCTCTTTTCCTCTTGACCGCCTCTTGACTTCATCTTGACTCCCTCTTGACTCCCTCTTAACTTCGTCTTGACTCCCTCTTAACTTCGTCTTGACTCCCTCTTGACTCCCTCTTGACTCCCTCTTGACTCCCTCTTGATTCCCTCTTAACTTCGTCTTGACTCCCTCTTGATTCCCTCTTGACTCCGTCTTGACTCCCTCTTGACTCCCTCTTGATTCCCTCTTAACTTCGTTTTGACTCCCTCTTGACTCCCTCTTAACTTCGTCTTGACTCCCTCTTTTCCTCTTGACCGCCTCTTGACTCCCTCTTGACTCCCTCTTAACTCCCTCTTGACTCCCTCTTGACTCCCTCTTTTCCTCTTGACCGCCTCTTGACTCCCTCTTGACTCCCTCTTAACTTCGTCTTGACTCCCTCTTGATTCCCTCTTGACTCCCTCTTAACTTCGTCTTGACTCCCTCTTGATTCCCTCTTGACTCCCTCTTGACTTCCTCTTTTCCTCTTGACTCCCTCTTGACCTCCTCTTGACCCCCTCTTGACTCCCTCTTGACCTCCTCTTGACTCCCTCTTGACTCCCTCTTGACCTCCTCTTGACTCCCTCTTGACTCCCTCTTGACTTTGTCTTGACCTCCTCTCGAGTCCCTCTTGACCTCCTCTTGACATAAATTGCTTGTACTTATTGAAATGCCCTTTGATATAAATGCAGTTCGCTTCCTCTTTTACTCTTGACTCTCTCTTGACCTCCTCTTGACTCCCTCTTGACTCCCTCTTTACTCCCTCTTGACTTCCTCTTGACTCCCTCTTGACCTCCTCTTGACTCCCTCTTGACTCCCTTTTGACCTCCTCTTGACCCCCTCTTGACTCCCTCTTGACTCTCTCTTGACTTCCTCTTTTCCTCTTGACCTCCTCTTGACTCCCTCTTGACTCCCTCTTTACTCCCTCTTGACTTCCTCTTGACTCCCTCTTGACTCCCTCTTGACTCCCTCTTGACACCCTCTTGACACCCTCTTGACTCCCTCTTGACTCCCTCTTGACCTTCTCTTGACTCCCTCTTGACCTCCTCTTAACTTCTTCTTTTCCTCTTGACCTCCTCTTGACTCCCTCTTGACTCCCTCTTGACTCCCTCTTGACTTCCTCTTGACTCCCTCTTGACTTCCTCTTGACTCCCTCTTGACTCCCTCTTGACTCCCTCTTGACTCCCTCTTGACTCCCTCTTGACCTCCTCTTGACTTCTTCTTTTCCTCTTGACCTCCTCTTGACTCCCTCTTGACTCCCTCTTGACTCCCTCTTGACTCCCTCTTGACTCCCTCTTGACTTCAGTTTTCTCTTCAATTCGTACACCTTGGAGCTAGTGTCATTGTTCCCTTCCCTAATCCATTTCAAATAAAATCAAATGAAATTGTATTGGTCACATACACATGGTTAGCAGATCTTAACGTGAGTGTAGCGAAATGCTTGTGCTTCTCGTTCCGACCATGCAGTAATAACCAACGAATAATCTAACCTAACAATGCCACTACTACTACCTTGTACACACAAGAGTAAAGGGATAAAGAATATGTACATAAAGATATATGAATGAGTGATGGTACAGAACGGCATAGGCAAGATGCAGTAGATGGTATCGAGCACAGTATATACATATGAGATGAGTAATGTAGGGTGTGTAAACATTATATAAAGTGGCTAAGTGATACATTGATTGCATTCATAATTTCCATTAAAGTGGCTAGATCCCCCCCCCCCCACATTGATGAATTCGGCTTGATGTTCTTGTTGTGTTTGAACGGTTACATTCCAGACATGGACGAGTGTGTTTCCCAGCCCTGCCTGAATGGAGGACAGTGTAAAGACCAGGTGAATAGTTACAACTGCACCTGTCCTGTTGCCTTCACCGGGACACACTGTGAAACAGGTGAGCTACTGATCCATCTCTCCTTCTTTCAAGAGGAAGTACTCTTCAACTGACTCCTTCCCAAATGCCTCTATATTCCTTATATAATCCACTCCTGATGAATTTGTATCTGGCCCCCAAAAAGTTTGAGAACCCCTGGAAAAGAGAATAGGGTCCATATTTGGGACGCATCATGACTAATCCTGCCAGTTAGCACCAGCTAGACTGTTTCTCTTTCTCTCTCTCTCTCTCTCTCTCTCTCTCTCTCTCTCTCTCGGTCTCTCTCTCTCTGTCTCTCTCTCTCTCTCTGTCTCTCTCTCTCAATTTCCCCTCATCTCTTTCTCTCTCTCTTTCTCTCTCTCTCTCTCTCTCTCTCTCTCTCTCTCTCTCTCTCTCTCTGTCTCTCTCTCTCAATTTCCCCTCATCTCTTTCTCTCTCTCTTTCTCTCTCTCTCTCTCTCTCTCTCTCTCTGTCTCTCTCTCTCTCTCTGTCTCTCTCTCTCTCTCCTAATTTCCCCTCATCTCTTTCTCTCTCTCTCTCTCTCTCTCTCTCTCTCTCTCTCTCTCTCTCTGTCTCTCTCTCTCTGTCTCTCTCTCTCTCTCTGTGTGTGTCTCTCTCTCTGTCTCTCTCTCTGTCTCTCTCTCTCTCTCTCTCAATTTCCCCTCATGTTAAGAACAACGATTCCTGATAGAAAATGTTACCATTGGCGGCCGGCAAGTTCTACTTCCTGCTCTCTGTTTGGCTTCCTGTAATAGATTTAAATGTTTTTTTCCCTTCAACTGAGAGGGCAAGGCAAGAAACAAAACCTGACGAACCCTCACTCTGGGAGGATGAGATGGGTGAGGCTCTGTCACAAAATGGCAACCTATTCCTTTTATAGGTCACTACTTTTTAACCAGAGCATTGTAGTGCACTAGAAAGGAAATGAGGGTGCCATTTGGGAGCACCATGAGCGTGGCGTGGAGCTCTGTGTCAGAGTGACCTGATGGTTTTGTTTTAAAAGTTTGTTTTACAGGCGTGGTCTGTTTTCACAGCCTCGGCAACGGTGTGGTTAGCTAGTGGCTGAGAGAGGAGGCCTGGACTCTAGGCTTCTCCACTAAAGAGCAACAACAACACAAAACAGAGAGAAAGAAAGAGCTCCCTTTGTGTAATATATATTGATGTGGTGTAGTAGTAGTATGTGAGGCATTTTCTCCTTGCCTGAATAACTATTAGACTCAACATTTTCCGATAGAAAGACCTGAAGCCTTTTGAAATTTTCTTTCATAGAGTTGGTGGTGGTCCAGGTGAATTCATCATCGGCTCCTCAAACTGACAATCAAACAGGTAAACGCTGTTATAATAAGAGAGGGAATGAGAGGGAATCTTATCTTATTAATCTTTTTTAAAATATTGAAAACACTTCTTACAAAGTACGGTACTTGCCTGTTCCCCATGTGTGTTGTTTTTGCATCACACACCGTCTTGCCCTAGCAGCCCTAGTATAGGCATTTAACCCACATCGGCTGTTACAAATCTGTGTCCAGCCGCATCCTAAAACATCCATCTTTGTCCTCTGTCTTGCAGTGTCTTGTAAAGGGGATGGCTGTGAGAACCGTTCGACCTGTGAATACCTCGGCCCTGGGAACCACAACTGTACCTGCATCCAGGGTTTCTATGGTGACAACTGTGAAGGTAGATACCGAAGTCAAAGCCTCAGCTACAGATGTTGGATCTTAATTTGACCAGTATTGTCACAGCAAAAATAAACGTTTTTGTCCATAATGTTGCTTGAATGTTGGTTAGGCAATTAGCTGGGCAAAATTAGACTAATCGTGTGTTAGTGCGGGTTTTCAGTGAATTTATGTCAATCATAAAGCTCATCTGCACCTCCTGCTGTGCAGGAAAATTCTCAGTATCAAAAGAGTGATAGAATTAAGATCCTACATCTGTAAGTAGGCAACTCTAGCTGGACAGAGAGGTGTGATGAGAGGAGGGACAAGCTACAATATAGTATATGTTATCCCACAGGTAGTGGACCAGAGTCTGCTCTAGCTGAAGACAGCAGGACAGGAAGCTACAGACAGGTAGTGGACCTGAGTCTGCTCTAGTTGAAGACAGTAGGACAGGAAGCTACAGACAGGTAGTGGACCTGAGTCTGCTCTAGCTCAAGACAGTAGGACAGGAAGTTACAGACAGGTAGTGACCTGAGTCTGCTCTAGTTGAAGACAGTAGGACAGGAAGCTACAGACAGGTAGTGGACCTGAGTCTGCTCTAGTTGAAGACAGTAGGACAGGAAGCTACAGACAGGTAGTGGACCTGAGTCTGCTCTAGTTGAAGACAGTAGGACAGGAAGCTACAGACAGGTAGTGGACCAGAGTCTGCTCTAGCTCAAGACAGTAGGACAGGAAGCTACAGACAGGTAGTGGACCTGAGTCTGCTCTAGCTCAAGACAGCAGGACAGGAAGCTACAGACAGGTAGTGGACCAGAGTCTGCTCTAGTTGAAGACAGTAGGACAGGAAGCTACAGAGAGGTAGTGGACCAGAGTCTGCTCTAGTTGAAGACAGCAGGACAGGAAGTTACAGACAGGTAGTGGACCAGATTCTACTCTAGTTGAAGACAGTAGGACAGGAAGCTACAGACAGGTAGTGGACCAGAGTCTGCTCTAGTTGAAGACAGCAGGACAGGAAGTTACAGACAGGTAGTGGACCAGAGTCTGCTCTAGCTGAAGACAGTAGGACAGGAAGCTACAGACAGGTAGTGACCAGAGTCTGCTCTAGTTGAAGACAGTAGGACAGGAAGCTACAGACAGGTAGTGGACCAGATTCTGCTCTAGTTGAAGACAGTAGGACAGGAAGCTACAGACAGGTAGTGGACCAGATTCTGCTCTAGTTGAAGACAGTAGGACAGGAAGCTACAGACAGGTAGTGGACCAGATTCTGCTCTAGCTGAAGACAGTAGGACAAGTTCAGTGTAGATGAGAGAGGGACTAGCTAGCTATCCTGCTTGTAGCTGCATAGGAGGGAATGTGTGGGAGCTGTGTCTGTGAGATGGTGAGTGTCTGTTCTATTCTGCTGTGATGATTGACGATGTTAATTATCACCACAGTTATCTGAACCGCGCCCTGTTTACGACGGGATCCTGGGCTACAACAGTCGCTTGATGTCGGGAATGATTTGCTTTATGGCCCCCTTTATTAGTTTACCAATAAGGGGAAGTGCTGCTTTGTCTAGACTTGAAAGGATATGGGGCCTCTTTGTTTATGGGCTGGACCTCATGCTTGGTATTTACTCAAGTAGTTTCATCAGACATGGCTGGTATAATGTGCCTTGCAGCAGGGCAGCAGAGCTCTGACTCTGGCTGTGAGTCCCAAATGGCACCCTAAGTCCCTACGTAGTACACTACTTCTGGTCAAAGGTAATGCACTAAAGTATGGAACATGGTGCTGTTCGGGACACAGCCTCTGCAACTTGCTCCTCCAAAAGCTCTTTAATATTATGTCAGGCATTGCAGATTCACGCTACTCCTCACCCTTGAGCTGAAATAACTATCAAGGCTTATATAGTCTCCTAAATCTCACAAATACTTTCCTGCCTGGCTCACTTGGAAGGCCCTGTGGAAAAAAGAGCAGGATACTCAGAGAGAGAGAGAGAGTAGGTTGCAGGAGAGGAGAGAGAGAAGGTAGCGGGAGAGAGAAGGTAGCGGGAGAGAGGAGGTAGCGGGAGAGGAAGGAGAGAGAGAAGATAGCAGGAGAGGATAGAGAGAGAGAAGCTAGCGGGAGAGAGAATGTAGCGGGAGAGAGAAGGTAGCGGGAGAGAGAGGGTAGCGGGAGAGAGAAGGTAGCGGGAGAGAGAGGGTAGCGGGAGAGAGAAGGTAGTGGGAGAGGAAGGAGAGAGAGAAGGTAGCGGGAGAGGAAGGAGAAAGAGAAGGTAGCGGGAGAGAGAAGGTAGTGGGAGAGAGAAGGTAGCGGGAGAGAGAAGGTAGCGGGAGAGGAAGAAGAGAGAGAAGGTAGCTGGAGAGGAAGGAGAGAGAGAATGTAGCGGGACTCAGGACGGGAGGAGAACCGCCTAATCAACCTTCTAGATCAAAGAGAATGTGGACTTCCAAACACACACACACAACACACACACACACACACACAACACACACACACACACAACATGGTGCCATTGGCTGGTTGTGAACTATATATAATGTGCCATTGGCTGGTTGTGAACTATATATATGGTGCCATCACAGACTCACTCCACAAACCTTGTTCCATATCATCAAAGGGAGAAATTATCATTTGGGGGTTAAAAAACACTCCAGGCCACTCTTCAACTTCTTAAACTTGATAGAATGTATGTATAAATTATAATGGGCCAATAACATAATAAAAAAACATATTTTCAAATAACTGCCCTTCTTCTGGCCCACAAATTGATTTTGACAAACAAATCAAATAATCTGTACGATGTGGCCCTCGAGTCAAACGGTTTTCCTGGTTTACAGCAAACAATACACACACACACACACACAAACACACACACACACACACACACACACACACACACACACACACACACACACACACACACACACAAACACAATCCCAGAACTCAGGTGTAAAAATCTGCCGTTCTGCCCTTGAGCAAGGCAGTTAAACCCCAACAACAACTACTCTCAGGGCGCCGATTACGGAGACATCGATTAAGGCATCCCCCCGTACCACTCTGATTCAGAGGGGTTGGATTTAAATGTGGAAGACACATTTCAGTTGAATGCATTCAGTTGTACAACTGACCAGGTATCCCCCCCCTTCCCTTCCCCATGTTGGCCATCTACCTCCAATGTTGGACTGAGACTGTTGATACTGCTGATGCTGCTGCCTAAAAACATGTGTTTGAGAACTACCCTAAATACTACTATTCATACCAGTTTGAGAACTACTTAATACCGTGAATGCCAGTCTCTCTTGGCTGAGAGTGGAGGGAACACTGTGACTGCGTCACTTCTTGTTTTTTATAAGAAACATTAAGGTGTTGGAAAATCCAAATTATTTGCATAGTCAACTTATACACACACTAGGCCCCACCAGACATATTTCAGTCCCCCAGGACCTGAACAAACAGTATTATTCAGAGCCATGAGTGCATGGGACTCCCCTCCATCTTATATAGTGAACAGCAAACCTGGTTTCAAACAACCAATAAAGCAACACCTCACGGCACGAAGCCTCTCCACCATGTGACCCACTGGTTGTGTGTGTGTACTGACATGTGACCTACTGGTTGTGTGTATGTACTGACATGTGACCTACTGGTTGTGTGTATGTACTGACATGTGACCTACTGGTTGTGTGTATGTACTTACATGTGACCTACTGACCTACTGGTTGTGTGTATGTACTGACATGTGACCTACTGACCTACTGGTTGTGTGTGTGTACTGAAATGTGACCTACTGGTTGTGTGTGTGTACTGACATGTGACCTAATGGTTGTGTGTGTGTACTGACATGTGACATACTGGTTGTGTGTGTGTACTGACATGTGACCTACTGGTTGTGTGTATGTACTGACATGTGACCTAATGGTTGTGTGTATGTACTGACACGTGACCTACTGGTAGTGTGTGTGTACTGACATGTGACCTACTGGTTGTGTGTATGTACTGACATGTGACCTACTGGTTGTGTGTATGTACTGACATGTGACCTACTGACCTACTGGTTGTGTGTATGTACTGACATGTGACCTACTGACCTACTGGTTGTGTGTGTATAATGACATGTGACCTACTGGTTATGTGTATGTACTGACATGTGACCTACTGGTTGTGTGTGTGTACTGACATGTGACATACTGGTTGTGTGTGTGTATTGACATGTGACCTACTGGTTGTGTGTATGTACTGACATGTGACCTACTGGTTGTGTGTATGTACTGACACGTGACCTACTGGTAGTGTGTGTGTACTGACATGTGACCTACTGGTTGTGTGTATGTACTGACATGTGACCTACTGGTTGTGTGTATGTACTGACATGTGACCTACTGGTTGTATGTATGTACTGACATGTGACCTACTGACCTACTGGTTGTATATATGTACTGACATGTGACCTACTGGTTGTGTGTATGTACTAACATGTGACCTACTGGTTGTGTGTATGTACTGACATGTGACCTACTGGTTGTGTGTATGTACTGACACGTGACATACTGGTTGTGTGTATGTACTGACATGTGACCTACTGGTTGTGTGTATGTACTGACATGTGACCTACTGGTTGTGTGTATGTACTGACATGTGACCTACTGGTTGTGTGTATGTACTGACATGTGACCTACTGGTTGTGTGTATGTATTGACAGGTATGTGTAACTGATAGATGCACACACACTGCATGTTAATATTTGTAAATGTATGTCAATTGTAAAATAATGTATTTTGTCTGTAATGTTTTTTTCTTTATGTGTCGGACCACATTTAAGACTAGCTGTCTTCTAATAGCATCTTCTAATAGAGATCACAGTAAGACTAGCTGTCACCATTAGCATCTTCTAATAGAGATCACAGTAAGACTAGCTGTCACCACTAGCGTTGGCTAATAGAGATCACAGTAAGATGAGCTGTCACCATTAGCGTCGGCTAATAGAGACCTCAGGAAGACTAGCTGTCACGATTAGCGTTGGCTAATAGAGACCTCAGTAAGACTAGCTGTCACCATTAGCATCGGCTAATAGAGACCACAGTAAGACTAGCTGTCACCATTAGCGTCGGCTAATAGAGACCCCAGTTAGACTAGCAGTCACCATTAGCATCGGCTTATAGAGACCCCAGTTAGACTAGCTGTCACCATTAGCATTGGCTTATAGAGACCCCAGTTAGACTAGCTGTCATCATTAGCATCGGGTTATAGAGACCCCAGTAAGACTAGCTGTCACCATTAGCGTCGGCTAATAGAGACCCCAGTTAGACTAGCTGTCACCATTAGCTTCGGCTAATAGTGATCCCAGTAAGACTAGCTATCATCATTAGCGTTGGCTAATAGAGACCTCAGTAAGACTAGCTGTCACCATTAGCATCGGCTAATGGAGATCCCAGTAAGACTAGCTGTCACCATTAGCATTGGCTTATAGAGACCCTTGTTAGACTAGCTGTCACCATTAGCATCGGCTAATAGAGACCTCAGTAAGACTAGCTGTCACCATTAGCATCGGCTTATAGAGACCCCAGTAAGACTAGCTGTCACCATTAGCATCGGGTTATAGAGACCCCAGTAAGACTAGCTGTCACCATTAGCGTTGGATAATAGAGACCTCAGTAAGACTAGCTGTCACCATTAGCATCGGCTAATGGAGATCCCAGTAAGACTAGCTGTCACCATTAGCATCGGCTAATGGAGATCCCAGTAAGACTAGCGGTCACGATTAGCATCGGCTAATGGAGATCCCAGTAAGACTAGCTGTCACCATTAGCATCGGCTAATGGAGATCCCAGTAAGACTAGCTGTCACCATTAGCATCGGCTAATGGAGATCACAGTAAGACTAGCTGTCATCATTAGCGTTGGCTAATAGAGACCTCAGTAAGATGAGCTGTCACCATTAGAGTTGGCTAATAGAGATCCCTATAAGACGAGCTGTCACCATTAGCGTCGGCTAATAGAGATCCCAGTTAGACTAGCTGTCACCGTTAGCATCGGCTAATAGTGATCCCAGTAAGACTAGCTGTCACCATTAGCGTCGGCTTATAGAGACCTCAGTAAGACTAGCTGTCACCATTAGCATCGGCTAATCGAGACCTCAGTTAGACTAGCTGTCACCATTAGCATCGGCTAATAGTGAGCCCAGTAAGACTAGCTGTCGCCATTAGCATCGGCTAATAAGGTGCCTAATAAATCAAATCAACATCCCTTTCAGCCGATATCCAATGTCCCGGCAGGATGTGAGCTCTTCTGTCAGTGGCTTTAACTTGTTGTGTTTTAGACTTTAGGCTTTTATACGATAATAAAGAGTTCCTCTTCTTCTGCTTGTGTCTTCAGGAGAGTGTCTGTGCCAGAATGGAGGGGTCTGTGTGGACGGGGCCTGTGTCTGCACCTCCGGCTTCACCGGAATCTACTGTCAGTTTGGTACGTATCATATCATCTTGTACACTGTAGGTCCAGTCTCATATTCTACTGTAGTTGGTAACAAAAAGACACATTCCTTGTTATTAATTTCATGGTGTGGATTACACCTGGCTTTCACCGAGGTAGCAGCACATGGCACACAGAACCAGAGTAGTAGGTGGTAAGGTTTCCTTGATGGAAGGTTGCCTTGATGAAATAATTACTTTGTAACTCTTGACATAGTGTCATGATGTTTATCTCTCTGACACCCCTGTCCTCCTCAGAGGTGACCCAGACCCCATGCAGTAACAGCAGGCCATGTCCTGATGGAGGACCCTGTCTGGAGTACGGAGGAACCTACCTGTGTACCTGTCAGACAGGTGTGGCAGACCTAGATCACAAGGACTTCTATCCTCCCTATGGTAAGAGCCTCTGCTGCTGATGCTGCTGCTTCTTCTACCTCTTTTTCTTAATCTTCTTCTTCTTCTTTCAACTCTATTTCTTCTTCCTCTACTTCTTCTTCTTCTTCCTCTACTTCTCCTTCCTCTACTTCTTCTTCTTCTTCCTCTACAACTTCTTCTTCTTCCTCTACTTCTTCTTCTTTTTCTTCTTTTTCTTCTTCTTCCTCTGCTACTTCTTCTTCTTCTTCCTATATTACTTCTTCTTCTTCCTCTACTTCTTCTTCTTCTTCCTCTACTTCTTCTTCTTCCTCTACTTCTTCTTCTTCTTCCTCTACTTCTTCTTCTTCTTCTTCTTCTTCCTCTACTTCTTCTTCTTCTTCTTCTTCCCTTACATCTTCTTCTTCTTCTTCTGCTTTTTCTTCTGCACAAATCCAAGGATTGGTCCCTTTGACTCTGCATTTTGTGTTGCTGTATACGAGAGCCTGGTTACCATAGTGATAAACACTTGTGTCTTTGTGTCGAGTCGGTGGCACGACGTGTGTGTGTGTGAGAGTCACATTCCCTGTTGGGGTGAGAGAAATTGAAATAGGATTTATTTTGGTGTTGACTAAGTGGCACTGTGGTAACATGAGTGATGGGTTAGTTCTAAATGGAGTTGCCGATGCAGCCGTAGAGGAGACTCAACTCTGTAAAACAGGGTAAAAAGCAGTTCAGATTGAACTATATAACATTTTTAAATGATCCGAGGAAGAAGCAGATGAGGTTGTCGAGGACGCAGCCTATGTAATGGTGATTAAAGAGAACCCCCCCCCCCCCCAAGCCACCTGTGGACAACAGTGGAGTTGGATAACTCCCAAGTCGTGTTCGAGGTGGAAACAGGGTCCCTCTGTACTGTTTTGGGAGAACATGCTTTCGCTGACCTAAAAGCCAAAGCACCCCAGTTGAAACTAGAGCACTCGGCTAACAGTGCTGAAGTTATGGACAGAAGAGCACATTCCGGTGCATCAACGTCCAGCACAAAGGTCAAACTTCACGACTGAAGACGTTGACGGTCCAAGGTCCCAATCTGCTGGGAAGAGATTGGATGGTAGTATTACAACTGGACTGCCAAGGGATGTGCAAAACCAATCACAAAGGTCTCAGGACAGTGTGTTGTCCAGCACACTAAACAAGCAGATGTTTTCAAAGATGAACTTGGAAAAACTAGAAGAGAGTGAAGTGTGAATTCAGGTGGACCGGTCTGTTCGACCGCTTCTGCAAAGAACACCAAGTTCCGTTTGCACTACAACAGATTGTCGAGGCAGAGCTGAACAGGCTCCAGACCACTGGAATACTGGAACCAATCCCTTACTCTGAGTGTGCTGCCCCCATTGTCTCAGTAATGAAGCCCGATGGAAATATCAGGATTTGTGGAGATTACAAGCTAACTGTCAATGTAGCTTCCAGGCTGGACCAGTACCTACTGCCAAGGATAGAGGGCCTATTCACAAAGATATCTGGTGGTACATGCTGTTCCAAACGTGGACATGTCTCACGAATATCATCAAAGTGGCTAGAATAAAAACCCACATGGGGTTGTTTCAGTACACACGTCTTCCGTTTGGAGCCTCCTCTGCCTGTGCTATCTTTCAAAGAACATAATATGTTAGCAGGCACACTGCTGTATACCTGGGTTATATCCTTATCACCTGGTGTCACTGAGGAAGACCATCTAAAAAACGATTGAGACAGTGCTATCAAGACTGGGTGAGCGCAGGGCTTTGCTTGAAAAACCCAAGTGTGTTTTCCTGAAGTACAGAACTTGGGGCACAAAGTCACAGCCAATGGGCTTCAACCCCTGTACAATCAAAGAGGCCTCAGAACCCAAAGATGGGAGTGAGCTTACGGGCCTCTACCTTGCGATGTTAAACTATTGTGGCTTCTTTCTTTTTTCTCTCCCTGACGTGGCCTCTGTCCTGGACCCACTGCATCTCCTCCTGTAAGTTACAAATGGAAGCGGCACAACCCCCTAGAAGCAGCCTTCCAGAAATCCAAGGACTTGCTGTCGTCTTCGGCCCAATGCGCCACCTCATCGTCACAAGTGATGGCTCTCCATACGGGATCGCAGAAGATGGAGTACATCGCAGAGAGGCTAGTCAGCATCACGTCTTGCTTGTTGTCACCCTGGGTGAGCTGAAGAAAATACGTCTCCGTGCGCCTGCAAAGACGGGCCCTGATCAAAGTGCAACACGAATATGAGTTACTGTACAGACTGTACAGACTGGGCCCTTCCATTGCTGACGCTGATGGTCTCAGCAGGCTGCCACTCGCAGACATGCCCAAAGACCCCAAAAGTCCCCCTGAACTGGTGTGCTGTATTGAAACAGCTCGGCCGGCCCACTGTCCTACGAAAGAGTTGCAGCCATATTTTAAAAGGAGAAACAAACTCTTGGTGGAGGACGGCATCCTGCTTCAACTATTGGTGCCACTTTTACTGAAGGAACTCTTCCACCCAGGTGTATTCAGAATGAAAGCTACAACAAGAGCGCACATGTGGTGGCCAGGATTGGACAAAGAGGTGGAAGAGCATGTCCAGGATTGGACAAAGAGGTGGAAGAGCATGTCCAGGATTGGACAAAGCAGTGGAAGAGCATGTCCAGGATTGGACAAAGAGGTGGAAGAGCATGTCCAGGATTGGACAAAAGTGGTGGAAGAGCATGTCCAGGATTGGACAAAGCAGTGGAAGAGCATGTCCAGGATTGGACAAAGCAGTGGAAGAGCATGTCCAGGATTGGACAAAGCAGTGGAAGAGCATGTCCAGGATTGGACAAAGAAGTGGAAGAGCATGTCCAGGATTGGACAAAGAGGTGGAAGAGCATGTCCAGGATTGGACAAAGTGGTGGAAGAGCATGTCCAGGATTGGACAAAGAGGTGGAAGAGCATGTCAAGGATTGGACAAAGAGGTGGAAGAGCATGTCCAGGATTGGACAAAGAGGTGGAAGAGCATGTCCAGGATTGGACAAAGTGGTGGAAGAGTATGTCCAGGATTGGACAAAGAGGTGGAAGAGCATGTCCAGGATTGGACAAAGAGGTGGAAGAGCATGTCCAGGATTGGACAAAGTGGTGGAAGAGCATGTCCAGGATTGGACAAAGTGGTGGAAGAGCATGTCCAGGATTGGACAAAGAGGTGGAAGAGCATGTCCAATCATGGGGCGGCAGGGTAGCCTAGTGGTTAGAGCGTTGGACAAATCTGTCGTTCTGCCCCTGAACAGGCAGTTAACCCACTGTTCCCAGGCTGTCATTGAAAATAAGAATGTGTTCTTAACTGACTTGCCTGGTTAAATAAAGGTAAAATTAAAAATTAAAAATGAAATGTGCTACTAGGAAATGCTCCAGCACAAGCTCCCATCAGCCCTTGTGAGTGGCCTGGAAAACCCTGGACTCGCATTCACATTGACTAGGCAGGGCCTTTCCTTTGGAAGATGTTCTTGTTGGCTGTGGATGTTCACTCCAAATGGCTTGAAGTTTTCCCAGTCTGCACTGCACAATCAGCAACAACAACTGAGAATGTCAGGGAAGTGCTCAGTACTCATGGTCGTCCCCGTGTCAGACAATACAACCATCTTTATGAGTGCGGAGTTCCAGGCTTTTTTGGCAACCTTTCAGTTCCACCACCCACACATGCGATGACATCACCTGGTTTCAATGATGTTTCCAGAGACAATATCTATCTCATCATCACTCAATACCTAGGTTTACCGCCACTGTATTCACATCCTACCATACCTTTGTCTGTACATTATACCTTGAATCTATTTTATCGGCCCCAGAAACCTCCTTTTGCTCTCTGTTCTCATAGCTTTTAGCCGTATCTTTATCCTGCTCCTCCTCTGTTCCTCTGGGGGTGTAGAGGTGAATCCAGGCCCTGCAGTGCCTAGCTCCACTCCTATTCCCCAGGCGCTCTCTTTTGATGACTTCTGTAACCGCAATAGCATGTTATGCATGTTAATGCATGTTAATATTAGAAACCTCCTCCCTAAGTTTGATTTATTCGCTGCTTTAGCACACTCTGCCAACCTGAATGTTCTAGCCGTGTCTGAATCCTGGCTTAGGAAGACCACCAAAGATTCTGAAATCTTCATCCCAAACGACAACATTTTCAGACAAGATAGAACGGCCAAAGGGGGAAGTGTTGCAATCTACTGCAAAGATAGCCTGCAGAGTTCTGTCCTACTATCCAGATCTGTGCCCAAACAATTTGAACTTCTACTTTTAAAAATCCCCCTCTCTAAAAACAAGTCTCTCACCGTTGCCGCTTGCTATAGACCACCCTCTGCCCCCAGTTGTGCTCTGGACACCATATGTGAACTGACTGCCCCCCATCTATCTTCAGAGCTCGTGCTGCTAGGCAACCTAAACTGGAACATGCTTAACACCCCAGCCATCCTACAATCTAAGCTTGATGCCCTCAATCTCACACAAATGATCAATGAACCTACTCGGTACCACCGCAATGTCATAATCACGGGCACCCTCTTAGATATCATCCTAACCAACTTGCCCTCTAAATACTCCTCTGCTGTTTTCAACCAAGATCTCAGCGATCACTGCCTCATTACCTGCATCTGTAATGGGTCAGCGGTCAAACAACCTTTATTTAAATGCCTTCCTCACCATCTTAAATAAGCATGCCCCATTCAAGAAATTTAGAACCAGGAACAGATATAGCCCTTGGTTCTCTCCAGACCTGACTGCCCTTAACCAACACAAAAACATCCTATGGCGTTCTGCATTAGCATCGAACAGCCCCCGTGATATGCAACTTTTCAGGGAAGCTAGAAACCAATATACACAGGCAGTTAGAAAAGACAAGGCTAGCTTTTTCAAGCAGAAATTTGCTTCCTGCAAAACAAAATCTAAAACATTTTTGGGACACTGTAAAGTCCATGGAGAATAAGAACACCTCTTCCCAGCTGCCCACTGCACTAAGGATAGAAAACACTGTCACCACTATAATTGAGAATTTTAATAAGCTTTTTTCTACAGCTGGCCATGATATCTTAACAGCTATCGATAAGAAACAATACTGTGCAGCCGTATTCATTGATCTGGCCAAGGCTTTCGACTCTGTCAATCACCACATCCTCATCGGCAGACTCGATAGCCTTGGTTTCTCAAATAATTGCCTCACCTGGTTCACCAACTACTTCTCTGATAGAGTTCAGTGTGTCAAATCGGAGGGCCTGTTGTCCGGGCCTCTGGCAGTCTCTATGGGGGTGCCTCAGGGTTCAATTCTTGGACTGACTCTTTCCCCTGTATACATCAATGATGCTGCTCTTGCTGCTGGTGAGTCTCTGATCCACCTCTACGCAGACGACACCATTCTGTAAACTTCTGGCCCTTCTTTGGACACTGTGTTAATAACCCTCCAGGCAAGCTTCAGTGCCATACAACTCTCCCTCCGTGGCCTCCAATTGCTCTTAAATACAAGTAAAACTAAATGCATGCTCTTCAACCGATCGCTGCCCGCACCTGCCCGCCCGTCCAACATTACTACTCTGGACGGTTCTGACTTAGAATATGTGGACAACTACAAATACCTAGGTGTCTGCTTAGACTGTAAACTCTCCTTCCAGACTCACATCAAACATCTCCAATCCAAAGTTAAATCTAGAATTGGCTTCCTATTTCGCAACAAAGCATCCTTCACTCATGCTGCCAAACATACCCTTGTAAAAATGACCATCCTACCGATCCTCGACTTCGGCGATGTCATTTACAAAATAGCCTCCAATACCCTACTCAACAAATTGAATGCAGTCTATCACAGTGCAATCCGTTTTGTCACCAAAGCCCCATA